>NC_057714.1:19119297-19160990 GCF_004010195.1 Chiloscyllium plagiosum | reverse complement strand
TAAGAGGCATTTGGATGGGTATATGAATAGGAAGGGTTTGGAGGGATATGGGCGGGGCGCTGGCAGGTGAGACTAGATTGGGTTGGGATATTGGTTGGCAAGGATGGGTTGGACCGAAGGGTCTGTTTCCATGCTGTACATCTCTCTGACTCTATAATAAAAATATATAAAGTTAAACAATTAAACTCTACATTCTTTGGTACCAATAGAGCAACCTTTCAACAAAATAAAGTCTTAAGTAAGAAAACATGTACTTCTTGGCAAATGAAGTCAAATATAAGAAGAATACCAAATGCAAGTCTGTAAACACAGCATACCATCCATCTTCATCTCCACAGTGAGAAATGTAGTCTTTGTCCATGGTAGCATAAAGCTAATGGCTAATCGGCCTGGTTAGGCTCAATCATCAATCCGGCACTGGAACCTTGATCTTTTTAAGGTTTTTATTCATGAAGTCCATAGCCTGACCCAGGTCATCAAACCTATGAGTTAGGCTGCTCAGCAAGATACTATGTAGTATCGCTGGATAACGAAGGCCAAACTTAACGGAAGGACATGAGTGTAGCTCCTTCTTTACCTTGGCAAAAGCTGCACGCTGCTTAGCCATAGTTGGGGTGAAATCTGGAAACATGAATACTGTCTTTCCATTATATATGAGGGGAGGAGCATCTCCAGCATGGCAAAGAATGTGATTTCTCACTTGAAACTGATTCACCCTGACAGCCATCAGGTGAGGTAACTCGCCATCTTTCGGTTTAGCATGCATCGTGCGATGGACCCTATCCAACACGGGTTTTGCCTCAAGACTGAGCAAGTCCTGGAAACGTTGAGCCATAAATTCTGTGGACCGAGGATCCTCCAATCCTTCGGGTAAACTCAAGTTGAATATTATTCCACCTGGAGCGGGCCTCCAAGTCTTCACATTTCTTAGTCAGAGACTCAACCATCGGAGATAATGCACTAACATTAGCTTGGAGGCGAGCAATATAGTTATCATGCTCATTAGCCAAACGTTCCAGGTCCAAAATAGTCCCACATTGCAAAGAAACTTTTTCCTCCAATGGCTTCAGAGCAGTTGTTACCTCCTTTTTAACCATCTCTGAAATTATAGATTCAAACTTGGTGATGATTTCAGCTGGCATATCATCCATCGTGTTCTTAATACTACGTAGCATGGCTTCATTAGTATTCAACTTCTTCGAAGACTCAGGGTCAGGCGAACGGCACAGCCTAGCACAACTGTGCTTGACTGACTCGATGTTTGTTCGAGAAGTTGCCATTTGAAAGGATACAGATAAAAATAGGTCGTGTTTAAAAAAAAAGCCAAAGGGTGTGTAATGACCGAATTTTAAGAAACCAAAATATCTAAATTTACTACATTCCTGAGGAGTGACCCCAAACTACATCTTACATTGTTGTCCTAACTGTTGTGTGACCATGCCCTTAAATTTCAGCTCCCCAAAGCAGATGTTAAGCATCTTTGTTTAAGGACTGGGAGTGATTGTGGGTCCAGGCCATGGCGAGCAGCCTTGGCCCCGGGTTTCCCCTTAGCCCTGTCCAGCCCAGACCCATACCTGGTAGGCTGAAATATTGGGCTGCTCCAGGTACTTGGTGCAGCACAGCACCAAGTACAGCTTCTCCTCCAGCTTGTGCTGTGCGCCAGCCCTTACCGCCCCTGCTGCTGCTGCCTCCACTCCACCGCCTGTGGCTGCCGAACCCAAGCTCGAATCAGAGCTGGAGCCAGCTGCCGACTCGGCCTCCACTTCTTGGAGCTCGGACCTTTGTACAACTCTGGGTGGTTGTTGAAGTGCCACTGCCGGGTCGCGTTACGTCACTTCCTCTGCAATTCTGTTTCTGAGAGGTTGGTAAATGGAGTCCAAATCTATATGTTTGTTAATGAAGTTCTGGTTGGAATTCCTGCACGTGTCTTTGTTTAGCCCGTCCCAGGATGAGTACATTGTCCCAATCGAACAGATGTCCCTCTTTGTCTGTGTGCATGGATATTAGTGATAGCTGGTCATGTCTTTTGGGGCTAGTTGGTGCTCGTGTATCCTGATGGCTAGCTTCCTGCCCATTTGTCCAATTAATGTTTGTTGTAGTCTTTGCAGGGGTGTTTTGTATATGACGTTCGTTCTGCTGGCTGTGGGTACAGGGTCCTTTAAATTCATCAGTATTTTAGTGTGGTAGTGGGTTCGTGGGCTACCATGATGCCTACGGGCTGGAGAAGTCTGGTGGTCATCTCTGAAATTTTTTTGATGTATGGTAGGGTGACTAGAGTCTTTGGGCGCATTGTATCTTCCTATTTAGATTGTTGTGCAGGAATTGGCAGATTGTGTTTACCAGCTAACCATTGTTGCTGAATACATTATATAGGTGTTTCTCCTCAGCTTCTCATAGTTCCAACTGTCTCATTGCCTCATCTCAGACTTAAATGGCCTACCCTGTATCCTCAGACTGTGACCTCCGGTTTTTGATTCCTCGGTCATCGTTCCCGTGTTTACCCCATTTGAATTTTATAGGTTTTTATGAGGTTACCTTTCATTCTTCTAAGTAGGAAGTTGAGGAGTAAAAGACATCTAACTAAAGAACAATATCAAATCCCAAAATACTAAATAGTCATCTATGTTTGTGAACATAGAACAGTACAGCAAAGGAGCAGGCTTTTCAGTCCACCATTTCTTGTCATGACCTTGATGCCATTCTAGATGGGTTGCGCTTCGGCGGGTCGGTGTGGACTTGTTGGGCACACTGTAAGTAATCTAATCTAATCTAGACTAATCCCATCTCTCTGCACATGGTCTATATCTCCATATCTCCTGTTGTGTCTGTCCAAATGCCCCTTAAATGTTGTTATCGTCTTTGTTACTACCACCTCCTCTGGCACAACATGCCAGACACCCATCACCCTCTGTGTAAAAAATATTCCTCACAATTCTCCTTTAAACCTTCCCTCTCTCACCTTAAACCTATGTTCCTTAGTATTTGAAATTTATACCCTGGGCAAAAAGGCTCCAACTATCCATCCTATCCATGCCTCTCATATTTTTATACAATTCTAACATGCTAGCAAAAATAATAAAAGTTTGTCAAACCTCTCCTAATACACTCAGGTCCAGGCAACATTCTGGTAAATTTCTTTGGCCCTCTCTCCAAGGCCTCCACGTCATTCCTATAATGTGGCAACCAGAACCACAAACAACAGCAAAATGTGGCCTCACTAAAGTCTTGCAGAACCAATACAGCTTGTCAACTTTTATATACAATGCCCTGACTATGGTGGCTCAGTCATTAGCACTGCTGCCTCACAGCGCCAGGGACCTGGGTTTGATTCCAGCCTCAGGCGAATATCTGGACTTTGCACATTCTCCCCATGGCTGTATGGGTTTCCTCTGAGTGCTCCAGTTTCCTCCCACAATCCAAAGATATGCAGGTTAGGTGAATTGGCTATGCTAAATTGCTCAAGGATGTGTAGGTTACGTGCATTTGTCAGGGGTAGGATGGTAGGTTAGGGGAATGGGTCTGGGTGAGTTATTGCTCAGAGAGTCGGTGCAGACTTGTTGGGCTGAAGGGCCTGTTTCCACACTGTAGGGATTCTATTCTATGATTCAATGATGGCAAGCATGCCATATGTCTTCTTTACCACCCTATCCACTTATGTGTTTCAGGGAGCTATGGATTAGCATCCCAAGATTCCTTGTATATCAATGGCTTTGAAGGGTCCTGCCATTTTCTGTCTACATTTCTCTTGCATTTAACTTCATGAAATGTATTACTTTTCACTTGTCTGGATTAAGCTCCATCTGTCACTGCTCCACCCAACTTCCCAACTGATCTATATCCTTCTGTATGCTTTGACAATTTCCTCACTCAATTTCCACAATTCCGCCAATTTTCATGTCATCTGCAAACTTACTTATCAGGCCATCTATATTTCACCTGAACCATTTATATATATTACATACAACAGAGGTCCCAGCACTGATCCTTGCAGAACAGGTGAAGCTTTTGCTGGCAAGAAATAGATAGTCTACGGACAAGTTATCAATGTCAGCAACATTTTTTGTCTGCCAAAAATTGAGATTGGTTCTCAGGTAATTGAACAGTTAGGAGCTGGTTAAAAGTAACAAATGTTCAGGCTTTCTCCAGCTTGGGGAGCCATCTCAATTTGGCATGCTCGTTGCTCAGTCCTTTGAGTTTAGGAGTTGAGAAGTCATGTTGAGGCCTCTTCTGGAACACTGTGCTCAGTCTGGTTGCCCATTTATAGAAAGGTTATTGTCAAATTGGAGAGGGTTCAGAAGGGATTTGCCAGGATGTTGCTGGGTATGAAAGGTTTGAGTTATAAAGAAAGATTGGATTGGCTGGGGCTTTTTTCACTGGAGCACAGGAAGTTGAGAGGCGACCTGATAGAAGTTTATTAAATAATGAGAGGTATAGGTTTGGGATTATGTTCAGTATGGACGGGTTATACAGCATGACTCTATGACACCACTGGTCACAGATCTCCAGTGTGATCCTCCACACTCCTCCACAAATACCCTCTGTGTTCCATATCCAAGCCAATTTTGTGTCCAACTTACAAATTCACATGGAGTTTGAATTCACAACCTCATATTAATTTACTGCACCAGGCTGCCAGGAGAGACCTTGTGAAATGCCAAGCAAAGTCCATGTAGACAACATCCATTGTCCAAATCCTCATCAATTCTCTTTATCACTTCCTCAAAAACTCAGTCAAATTTGTGAGACAAGATCTGCCCTACACAAAGCCATGCTGACTATCCCTAATAAGTCCATTCATTTCCAAATGTGAGTAACTCCTGCCCCTAGGGCAGCACGGTGACTCAGTGGTTAGCACTGCTGCCTCACTGCGCCAGGGACCTGGCGTTTGATTCCAGCCTCGGGTGACTGTTTGTGTGGAGTTTGCACATTCTCCCCATGTCTGCCTGAGTTTCCTCTGGGAGCTCCAGTTTCCTCCCACAATCCAAAAATATGCAGGTTAGGGTGGACTGGCCATGCTCAATTGCCCACAGTGTTAGATGCATTAGTCAGAGGGGAGTGGGTCTTACTCTTTGAAGGGTCGGTGCGGACTTGTTGGGCCAAATGGCCTGTTTCCACACTGTAGGGAATCTAATCTAATCTAATCTAAAAATCTTCTCCAATAATTTCCCTACCACTAATGTGAGGCTCACCAGCCTGTAATTTGCTGGATTATGCCTGTACCCTTCTTAAAAAAAGGAACAACCTTGGCTATTCTCCTGTCTTCTGGGACCTCGCCTGTGCCTAAAGAGGATATAAAGATCTCTGATAAGGCCCCAACAATTTCCTCCCTTGCCTTCTTCAGGATCCTGGGACAGATCCTGTCAGCCCTGGGGACTTACTTACCTTAATGTTTACGAGACTCCCAACAACTTCTTCTTAATGTCAACATGTTCTTGAATATCAACATACCCCTCCATAATTTTACCATCATCCATGTTCTTCACCTTGGAGTATTCATTAAGGACCTCACCCCTTCCTCTAGCTCCATACACAAATTCCCTCCTTTATCCTTGATTGGGCCTATCCTTTCCCTAAGAACCGTCTTGCTTCAAATACATGTATGAAATGCCTCGGGATTCTCCTTAATCCTAGTTGTCAACAATATTTCATGGCCCCTTTTATCCCTTCTAATTCCTTGTTTAAGTTTTTTTTCCGCTCCCCTTATATTCCTGTGCAAATCAGCATGAAGATCTGTCTGTATCGTGGGAGTACATACAACTACAGGATGAAAAGGAGACAACTGCTAAAGGCTCAGAAAAGTATGAGGGATATTGAAGCTAAGATTAAGATTTCACCAAGATGGACAGGTTTACATCCCTTAATATGGGAATCAGGATTTAAAGAAAACAATCACAAATTGTTGTGATATACTAATGTAAGAAGCTTTAAATAATATGGCTATTGAATGCTGACAGAATATTGCACTGCCATGTTACTCCTAAGGATGGTATAAGGATAGGAAACTAACAATAATGCTAATATGAGTACATTTGGAATGACCTATAGTTTAAATAATTAAAGGGGCACATCACTGACCATCCTGAATCAATTGACTGGGCAGAGTGCAAATTGCACACAGCTGATTGGTGACTACAAGAATTGTATGGCTTGCAGAGCAAGAAGTTCTAAAAGTAGGAATCGTCTGTTTCAATACCCCTAATTCAGCCATGAATTCATGGCATGTCTTGAGTGTAAATGATTAAAACCATCTGAGGTAAGAAGGTGTTAGGGCTTGATCTTTGTAGCCTGGGGCATAGAATAAGCACTCACAATCTTAGATCTGCAAGAAGTTGGGCAAGTAAATTAGACAGCATTACATACTGGTCCAAAGCATTACATTATGGTCCAAGACTTAATTGACATCAAATTGGATATGAAGACTATTCAATTTGGAACCATGACCACATCTGTGCACAGGGTGGTTTGTGGCCTGAGCTGATTAGTTCAGAGCCAGGAAGGAGGGAAGTATCAGTGACCTGTCCAATCAGCAAGAGGGAGAATAGTACTTTCAAGTTTTCTGATAATGCCACTAGCGATAGCACTTATTCAGGAGGGTACAAAGTTGAATTTATATGCATGGTCCAACATAAGTAGATGTATAGATTAAGAATAAATGAATATATGGTGAACTGTACTGAAGACACCTTGATCAGGACCACGGATGAGTGTTCTACATTATTACAACATTATGTAGTGTATATGTGCATATAAATGGCAATTCTGCAGTAGTGGTTATAGTTGATCCCATACAGGGAGCTCTCAATACATACCCAACTGATGAGAAAAGTTACCTCTATGGAGAATGGGCATATACAAATGCCCAGAATTATCAACTCGTTTATCTTGGGAAGCCTTCGCTGGCAGGAAGAACAGGTATGGTCCTTGGTGGGATGGTAAGCTAAACATAGATAAAGCACCCAGAAAGTTGATCACAGCAACAGTCTAAAGGATTTTGACTTTTCTTCAATTGTTCATGATGTGGATGTCCTTGGTTAGGCCAGAATTTATTGCCCATCCCTCATTGCCCTGGAGTTGTGATTTAGTGATTTGCTAGGCCATTTCAGAGGGCAATTAAGAGTAAACAACTTTGCAGGGTGCATTGAGTCACATATAGGCCAGACCAGAATGGATGATAGAGTTCCTTCCCAAAAGGGTAACCGTGGAACCAGGTGGGGTTTTACATGAGTGATTACATGATTCTGTGGCGAGCTTTGAATTCCAAACTTTCTGAATTCAAATTTCACCCTCGGACATTGAGGAATGCAAGCTTACGTTCTCTGACATTAGCTGAAAATGTGTTGCTGGAAAAGTGCAGCAGGTCAGGCAGCATCCAAGGAACAGGAGAATCGACGTTTCGGGCATAAGCCCTTCTTCAGGAATCCGAAACGTCGATTCTCCTGTTCCTTGGATGGTGCCTGACCTGCTGCACTTTTCCAGCAACACATTTTCAGCTCTGATCTCCAGCATCTGCAGTCCTCACTTTCTCTCCGTTCTCTGACATTAGCCTGGTATTCTGGATTACTTGTCCAGTGATGTTACCTCTATGGCACCGCCTCCTGTATGGCAAGATCTGTTTGTTGATCTGAGTTGTGAGGCCATTATATAGGGATGGGTGCAGATGAACTGAAGTCTGCACAGGTACTGAGGACCTCTGTCAGCACCAATACTGCAGTCAGTTGTATGCAATATATTTAGTGGAAAATATGTAGAATGATTCTCATTGTTATTGGTGTTCAGATACTACGTGTTTGCACTGTATCTTCGTCTATGTATATACTGTTATCTCTCAGAGATAAGCGATAGAATTTGGCATCTCTGGGTGGGTGTTGATAATAAGTAGCTTTAAATTTACTTTGATGCCAGACCCAGTAACCTCTGATTTTTCCAACATCCAACTAGCGTAAATGGGTGCGGGAAGGAGGTGAATATTTTTAGTGAGAAAGACAAAAAAAAAACAGCGGACACACTAAAGAAGTTAGCGCTAACAGACAATGGTGGGTCTACTTAAGAAAGTGCTGAAAACTATCGCAGTAGACTGTTTGTTGGAAGGCTGAGCAGGAAACGGGAGTTGCGAACAGAGGTAGCCGAGATTAGAGAAGAGATAAAGAGGCTGACCAAGAAGGTCAGCAATTTACAAAGCCAGAGAGATACAGACCTCATGCATATGCAGTGTGAAAAATTGACGATGGCAAAGGAGAAAAGTGAAGACGAAACTAAAAGGCAGAAGAGTTAAAGAAATAGTGTAGTGATTAGAAAATGGCTACAAATAGAGTGCAAAAGTCAGCGCGGGAGTGAAAGGGGACTCAGATGATCATATAAAGTGTATGAAATCAATAGAGAAGTTACAGAGTCACATATCAGCACAAGCAGTGATAATATGTGATTCGCCACCCTGTCCTTTTCGGAGTGATGGGAGGAAGATGGTGACATCGACTGGGGTGGGCTAACAGATGAAGCAGCCGGATACGGAGAGAAGGACCCTGGTGTATGGGGACATCCTCCAGAGGGAGTGGCAGGAGAAAGGCCCAGTGCGTCTATGGCCCCCTGATCTCTAGGAGACAACAGCCAGTAATGGCAGGAGGGCAACAGCCACCCCCCCCCCCCCCCGACATTACATACTATCCCTTATGATGCTCAACAGCTATGAGATATCGTCAAGCGTACAGGGAATTGTCAGCCTGGGGATGACCCTCGGGAGCTGATCTAAGCTACCCTCAAGCAGTGAACCATACGTGGTTTAGATACGGAGGAAGAAAAAGAACTAGTACTGACGTGTCTCCATCTAAACGTACATTTAGCTTTTCCCTGAGGCTAAAAATGCATGAAGGGGAACATTAGATGAGTTAAGGGGGGCTGTACTGATGGCTATGGGAGCTAATAGAGGGGACCCAGTGGAAGCCCTGAATAAGTATAGGCAGAGGAAAGGGTGCATCCAACAGTGTTTGCTGCAAAGATGTGGCTAGTGTTCCAGAGCATCTACAACTCAGAGCTAGACCGGCAAAATTTGATTCCATCTTCTGGCAAACGATGGGCCCGTACACTGGTGTCCCATGGGACAGAGGAATTGTGAAAGGCATGTGACATGTTTGACCCCTCTGACAACACACGCTGAGATGTGGAAGTTGAGGAAAATAGTCACAGCTTGAGAGAAGGAGATGAGAGGATACAAGGCTGAGGAAGAATAAATCGTCCCTCTTATAGATCAAAGGGCAGTATGGAGAAATGAAGGGACCACCACCGCCCTATTAAATGGTAGGAAGGGGGTGGGGATGTTGACGAGGAACTGTGCCTATGGCCACAGAGAGCAGTAGGAACCCCGGGGGCTCATGGAAGTATTTTAATTGTAGCAAAGAAGGGTACTATGCCAGAGATTGTCTAAACCCCCTGAATCAGATGCTAGTCCAACCTTGCCACTAAAGGACTCCAGTCAGTGCCACAGGACAATGTGCAATCAGTTAAGGCAACAGGTGGGTTGTACCCTAACACACAATGACAGTCTCAGGCCTCTCCAAAATTGATGTGTGATGCAAAATGGGATGGGATAGGGAGACCCTTAGTGGACAGTAAGGTAGGAAGCTGCCCTATCATTTAGCTTTAGGAATCTGGGGGAATCACGCACCACCCTGAACACATCTATTATAAATAGGGACAAATTGGAAAATAGGAAGCGAAATAAGCAAGTGGTTTTACAGGACATTCTCAAGTAGGACAAGTGACTAGCCCTTTAAACATACAAATAGGAAAGGCAGAGTTGAGGCATTCTATAGTATTAATAAAATTCCCAACAAATCAAGACCATATCCTGGGAAGTCATTACTCAGCCAGACCAGAACTTTGCTTTGATATGGCAAATGCCAGGAATAAATGAGCATTTTCTTTTGCTGAAATCTCTCTAGAACAGTATAAAGAGACAGTGTGTACGGTGGGAGAAATGTCGAACAGTCCTACTGCCATGAGAGAGGACCTGGTAGCACAATGATGTGGCAATGCCAGAGTTGGACTGGGACTGGACAAGGTCAAAAATCAAACACCAAGTTATCGACCAACAGGTTTATTTGAAATTGCAAACTTTCAGAGCTCAGCTCCTCCTTCAAGTGTAGTATGATAGAAAGGTATTAGACAAAGCACTTTAGTTATGAGGTCCTGCTTTGAAGCTATGTTTTAAGGTGAGGTCAGGTTTTCCTTTGACAGAAAAGAACCTCGAATGAAAATGATTCCTGTGTGTGTGTGTGTGTGTGTGTGTGTGTGTGTGAGAGAGAGAGAGAGAGAGAGAGAGAGAGAGAGAGAGAGAGAGAGAGAGAGAGAGAATCTGTACAGTGGTTTAGGATGCTGGACATAAGTAATGGATTTTGGTCAATCCCCTTGCCCAAGGAGTGCACTTAAATTTGCATTTACCTTTAAGGTACACAAATATACATGGACAGCTTTGCTGCAGGGATTTCACAACTTGTCATCAATATTTCATTAAAGGTTAAGCAATGGGTTGCAGGATTTTTCTAGGCCAGACTTCCTGTACGTTGATGATGTATTCTTGCAAACAGGAACGAAACAGGAGCATTACCAACTCTTGAATTAGTTGTTTCAACTACTAAAGGAGCTTGGGTTAAAAATGAACCTGAAAATGGCTCAGATAATGAAGCAGCAAGTGATTTACTTACGAGTGGTGTTAACTCTAGGGAAACAAAAAAAAGAGGTATAAACCAACAACAAATTGAAACAGCAGCTAGACTTCCCATTCCCACAGATGTGAAGGGATTAAGATCGCTTTTGGGCTCGATTGGGTATGGTAGAGATTATATCGATAGATTTACCTAATAGGCAGCACCAGTAATGATGTTATTAAAGAAAAATGCCCCATGGGAGTGGAAGTGAGAACACACACAAACATTTGTAGCTTTGAAACAGAGTTTTGGCGACTGCTCTTGTCCTGAGAATCCCAAATCCAGCTCAACCATTCTCCTTAGAAGTGGCTTCAACAGACTCTTACACTAAGACCACCAATATTGTAGAGGTACATGGTCTCACGCATGCTCACACCAGTACAGCAGGGTTACACAGAACACGAAAGGCATTCTATGGCAGTGTTCTGGGCGGTGCAACACTTTACCTACATTGTAGGATTGAACATTGACAATTTTGACAGAGCATACACTCATTTAGATGCTGCTGGATGGAGGTATTAATAACGGCATGGTGATCAAAAACAATTGTTAGACAGACATTGTTATTACGAGGGATAAACATTGAGGTAAGAAGGGTTAAAAATATTACAGTGTTTGCAGATAACTTAATTTACTAGGGGACACCCCAGTAGTATCAGGTGGTGATAGCAAATGATTTTTTGTATCAAACCAAAAAGAAGGGAATACTGGTAAAGAGAAGACAGGGAATACCCAATGGGCCGAGGAATGGCAGATGGAGTTTAATTTCAATAAATGTGAAGTACTGCACTTTAGAAAGGCAAATCTGGGCAGGAATTACACAGTTCAATGTTGCTGAACAAAGCAACCTTAGAGTTCAGCTTCATAGTTCCTCGAAAGTGGAGTCACTGGTAGATAGGATAGTGAAGAAGGCATTTGGTTTGCATTCCTTTATTGGTCAGAGCATTGAGTACAGGAGTTGGGATGTCATGTTGCGGCTGTACAGGACATTGGTTAGGTCACTGTTGGAATATTTGTGCACTTCTAGTCTTCCTTCCTGCCGGAAAGATGTTGTGAAACTTGAAAGAGTTCAGAAAAGATTTACAAGGATGTTGCCAGGGTTGGAGGATTTGAGCTAGAGGGAGACACTGAATAGGCTGAGCGGTAACCTTATTAGAAGTTTATAAAATTGAGGGGCATTGATAGGGTAAGTAACATGGTCTTTTCCCTGGGGTGGGGGAGTCCAGAATTAGAGGGCATAGGTTTAGGGTGAGAGGGGAAGTTGTAAAAGGGACTGAAGGGGCAACTTTTTCACGCAGAGGGTGGTGCATGTATGGACTGAGCTGCCAGAAGAAGTGGTGGAGGCTGGTACCATGGCAACATTTAAAAAGCTTCTGGATGGGTATATGAATAGGAAGGGTGTGCAGGGATACGGACCGAGTGCTGGCAAATGGGACAACATTAATTTAGGAACTATAAATCTTCTCAAAACTGGTTAATTTAGGATATCTGGTTGGCATGGACAAGTGGACCGAAGGATCGGTTTCCATGGTGTTCATGTCTAGGACTCTATGACAAGAGACAGAAATAGGAGAATAGCAAAGGAATACCAATCATCTTTAAAAACTTTTGTTGATGGCTCTTCATCTGTATGGAGAACGGAGAAGTGGTTGTGGGATCTGTATGGAAGATAAGCAAGGAAGGGAAGTGGATAATATAGCCTTCAAAGTGCTCAAGCAGCTGATTTGACAGCAGTGGCATATACAGTGAGCAACCCAGATAACATCCCCTATGATCTACAATCAACTTATGTAACAGAATACCTACCCTTGCACGAGGTGAGAGGTTTTGTGTCAGCAGAAAGGAAGGTCCCACTGACTGCCCTAATGCTGAGGTACACCTTTGAAAAGGTGAAAGGGAAAGAATATGGAGTTATGAAAGTGAAAGTTCATTCTAAGTTATCACCAGAAGGAAATAGAAAGGTAGATGAATTAGCCAGACAAGGGCTGGAGAAGAATGGCAGCTGCAGATTGAGAAAATAGGAGCGCAGAAAGATAAACAAGTGGTTCCAATTGATTCAGACAAAGAATTTCAAAAAGTATTAGAGGGGAAGGAGTCAGAGTAATATAAGGAACAAAAAGGCATACATGTAAAAGAGGATGTGGTACTATGTGAAGGGAAATTTGTAGTACCAGATAGAGAAAGAAATCAGATGATTTACTGGTATCATGATATATACGGTCACCAAGAGTTGGAAAACACCTTGGAAAGACTAAAGGAGATATGCTGGTGTTTACGAATGAATGGAACATTGTGAAAAATTTGCCCAAAATAATGCTGACAACAATGAGAAGGAAAGAGCCCTCAGACACAAAAGGTCAGCAGAGGGTCATGGACAAATCTATAAATTGACTTTGTGGGTCCCCTGCCCTCAACTGTAGGAAGATACAAGTATATCCTGATGATAGTAGATCCCTTCACCAAATGGGCGTTTCTCACTCAAACCGATACCACTAAAATCCTGGTACAGCATGGAAACAGACCCTTCAGTCCAACTCATCCATGGCCGACCAGATATCCTAAAGTAATCTAGTCCCATTATCAGCACTTGACCCATATGCTTCTAAACCCTTCCTATTCATAGACCCATCCAGATGTCTTTTAAATGTTGTAATTGTACCAGTTTCCACCATCCTTCCTCTGGCAGTGCATTCCATACATGCAGCGCCCGCTTTGTGAAAAAGTTGCTCCTTAGATCTCTTTTAAATTTTTCCCCTCTCACTCTAAATCTATGCACTCTAGTTCTGGACTACCCCACCCAGGGGCTATTCACCCAATCCATACTCTCATCATTGTCTCAATCTCTTTAAGGTCACTCCTTAGCCTCTGATGCTCCAGGGAAAATAACCCTAGTTTATTCAGCCTCTCCATATAGCTCAAACTCTTCAACCCTGGCTCATCCTTGTAAATCTTTTCTGAATTCTTTCATGTTTCACAATATCCTTCCTGAAACAGGGGGACCAAAAATGCACACCGTATTCCAAAAGTGGTTTAAATAACGTCCTGTAAAGTCACAACATAATCTCCAACTCCTATACTCAATGCACTGACCAGTAAAGGCAATATACCAAACATTTTCTTCACTATCATGTTGACCTGGCACTCCACTTTCAAGGAGTTATGAACCTGCACTCCAAGGTCTCTTTGTTCAGCAACACGCTCCAGGACCTTATCATTGCATGTATAAGTCCTGCCCTGATTTGCCTTTCCGAAATGCAGCACCTCACATTTGTCTAAATTAAACTCCATCTGCCACGTCTTGGTCCATTGGCTCATCTGATCAAGGTCCTGTTGTAATCGGAGGTAACCCTCTTCGCTGTCCACCACACCTCCCAATTTTGGTGTCATCTGAAAACTTACTAACCATACCTCCTATGTTCACATCCAAATCATTTATATAAATGAAGAAAAGCAGTGGACCCAGCACCGATCCTTGTGTCATACTGCTCGTCACAGGCCTCCAGTCTGAAAAGCAACCCTCCACAACCACCCTGTCTTTCATCTTTGAGCCAGTTCTGTATCCAAATGGCTATTTTTCCCTATATTTCATCTGATCTAACTTTGCTAACTAGTTTACCATTTGGAATCTTGTCGAATGCCTTGTTTCATAGAATCAGAGAATCCGCACAGTTTGGGAGCAGGTCATTCAGCCCACTGAATCTACACTAACCCTCCAAAAGAACATCCCACCCAGATTCACACACCCCAACCCTATCCCTGTAAACCTGCATTTCCCATGACTAATCCATCCAGCCTGTACATCCCTGGACACCATGGGCAATTTAACATGACCAATCCATGTAACCTGCACATACTTGGTCTGAGAGAGTAACCCAGAACACTTGGAGGAAACTCTCACAATCACTTGGAAAATGTGCAAACTCCACACAAACATTTGCCAGAAGGTCCCTGGCGCTGTTATGCAGTAGTCTAACCACTGTGCCACCATGCTGCTCCAAGACATGATATATTTTCTTTAGTATCAAAAAAAAATGAAGATTTAAAAATTTCTTTTACTCATGGCCAATTTCAGTATGTTAATCAACAAATACTCAAATAAATCAATACAAATGCTTTAACCTGTATTTGCCATGAAAAATTGAATACAATTTTAAAATCAATTTTTAAAATAATGCAATTATACAGTTTTATATTTATTGCCAAGCTTTATCTTAGTAACAAGCTTAACTACAAAATTCACTCGAAATGACTATCCCCTTTTAAGAAATAAATAGTATGTTTATAGACAGTATGAGAATGCTTAATCTTTCCCAACTTGAAGTTAATATTAAAAATAGTAAACCAATTCTCATTATTAGAAGCATAAACCTTTTGTGAACAAAATATACAGAAGTATCACATACATAAATGATTGATGTTAAATTTCCCACTGCATATTTCTATAAATAAGTGAAAGAAAATGGAGAAATAAATGGAAATAAGTTTTATATAATACAGGTATCAAACTAATCTTTTTAGAAATATCTTTTTTGTCTATTTGTTCATAATATGTCATCACCTAAATGTTCATATATTCTATAAATGCCTCGAACCCCTGTGGCTAAATAAATTCAAATACAAATATGGAAAATCAGCTGCAGAAACAACATTCTCCAAGTTGCCACGAAAAAAATTTAAAAAAAAAATCCCCAGAAAGCTGAGGTTTTCACTGGTACCAATATCAGGACACTCAGTAAAGAGTAGGTTACCTAAAAGAAGCATCTAAGTAATAAAGTAACATAACCTTTTTTTCTCTTAGGAGGGACAATGTTTCAGATGGGTTGTGAAGAGGACAGAAAACAGTAAGAAACAAGTGCACCAGTCACCATAAAGAAAAAAACTAGCATTTTTACAATGTCACTCAAACAAAGAGCCTTTACCATGAACGAAATACTGCTTTATGTGCAGTCATTTCATCAAAGCACCAAATTATTTATTTCACTATTTTGTGTATCAAACCACTATCAAGTATGATGTAAAACAAATAAGCAATGCCTCATTGGTAGAGGATTGTTGGTGTTAATATTTAAACACAGAAGGAAAATATAATGTAGTTGCCATGGCTCTTGAGCTGATCAGATCAATGGCACCACAAACTGGGGCACGATTTTATAAGCCCTTACTGACAGGTTTGTAGCAGGGGAGGAAACCAAAAATTCCATGATTGGCCCTCATGCATGCCTCAAACCTGTCCACAATTTTACAGGTGGGGACAGATTAGTTAAGATTCACCCATTCTCACTCCAAATGGGCTTGCTTCCTGGTTCACCTCAATTTTCTGGCCCAAGGAGGATAAGTTCAGGGATAGAAGGTTGACCTATAGGTCAGTCTGTCTGGGTCTTGAATTAAGGGGCTGTTTTAACATTAGATGCCCTAAAGATCTGTCTCCACGGATGCTTCATCCCCCAGCCAATCCATCAAGACCTCCCATCCCTCTTTTCCTCCTTTCTTTGAACCAAACTTCACCACTGATACCTATTGCAATACCTGAGCACTTACCTTTGTCTTAGAGTCCAGGAATTCACGGCCATTTTTATTGCCCCTTTGTAGCTTTCTCGAGAGCATAATCATATAAATATTAAGAGCAAAGGTGGGCCATTCAGCCTGTCAATTAATGCTCCTTAGAGCCTTAAATAGTTACAAGACTGTGGTCAGTGGAAAACTGTTTCCTCCCAATGCTTCAGGTCGTGGACCAGAAAACCCTTCCATCCAAAAAAACAAACATCCTTTTGGAATTTAGTTTATCCTAGTGGTTGTACCCTATTCAGAGGGATAAATACATTTGTTCAGGATGCATATAAGGGATCTAGAACAGAATGTGTAGAAGACAAGATCTCAATGCGTTACTGGGAATGCTACGTAATTTGAAACGCAAAGTACTGGATGAAATATTAAACTGAGAATTTTGAATGCATTTTTACTGAAATTAATGGTCAACTTTAGAAGTGTGTTATCACATGGAAGCAGGAAGTTACATTCCAGTGAATACCACAGGGATTCTTTTGCTCAAATAAAAATGCTAACAAAACCTCTCTTATTGCCCATTCCTAATCTTCCTAAAGAAAGTGATAGGCCTTCTCCTTGAATCACTGTTTATGGTAATGGTGCTTCTATAATGACGTTAGGTGGGCTACTAAAAAGTTGGAATAATTCAGATATTTTAGGGTGCTATGATTTCTGATCCCTAGCCAATGAGTTGGGAGCAAACATGCCCACAATCCTGGCTGGTTCGCTGGATCAATTTAATTGATCTGCGATGAAATCCCACTTTGGAAAATTGATCTATTTCATCTGATTGGCCAGCAAACTCTAGTACCAGTAGCACCAGGCAGGAGCAGTGATAACTGCTGAAGCTAGAGCCAGCATCAAAGAAGAGCCCAAACTCGGAGGTACATTTCAGTTTTGCCTTGGCAGAGGGGCAGCATAGTGACTCAGTGGTTAGCACTGCTGCCACACAGCGCCAGGGACCTGGGTTTGATTCCAGCCTTGGGCGACTGTGTGTGGAGTTTGCACATTCTACTAGTGTCTGCACAGGTTTTCTCCGGGTGTTCCGGATTCCTCCCATAATCCAAACATGTGCAGGTCAGGTGAATTGGTCACGCTAAATTGCCCATACTGTTCAGGGCAAAATGTAGGGTAATAGGTCTGGGTGGGATACTGTTCAGAGGGTCGGTGTGGACCTGTTGGGCCTGTTTCCACACTATAGGGATTCTAATTCTAAAATTAGAAAAAAAAACTGGTAAGTCCTGGTGACATGAGTGGCAGCTTAATTTGAGAGGGCAGGGAAAGGGAAACGAGGCAAATATGACTTGGCACCACCTCTGATGTCTCCATAGATCCATGGAGGATGAACACCCGATTTCAACCTTGACAGTCAGGCTCTTCACAAGGTGTGGGCCTCAGCCTACATGGATAAAATATTGGTGGAGCTGGATAAAACACTGAAGTAGCTATTAGTGGACAAAAATGGCAGCAAGAGAGATTTAAAACTTCAACTGGTTCAGTCTTTATAAAAAGTGTGTTTTTTTTTGTTCACTAGTTTGAGTTTTTCATTACTTAGATCAAGATTTGCATCTTCAGGGCACCTTTGGGCTTGTAGCATTTGGCAAAATAACCAACTAATCCAAAAAACTGTTCCAATACAAATTTAAATAAAACTTGGCTGCTACAAGGTTTCTATGCATCATAACATGAAGCCAATATAAATATCCAAGACATTTACACCGGAGACAAAATGTTTCCTCCAAATCACACTAACATAATTCAGCTCCAGGCAATAGGAACATTATAATGCCGGTCATCCTCCGTCAGAAGAAGAACTTCATGCCATTCCCTATGGCAGCTTACAGGATAACAAGATTGAAATTCTTCAGTGCCATACTTATACAGTCTGAAGGTTCTGATTTTCAAATGGAGTGTGAATCCAAGGAGAAACATTTCAATCTAGGAGAAGAAGAAAGAAATAAATAGAAGAATTTCAATTTTCAGTCAGATTTATTTCAAATATAATTGATGTATTATCATACAATCATATTTCCTGTCTGGCTCGTTTTCTCTCTCCACAAGAAAAGTGCCTCGGCCCTCATCATAGTCAAACATCCACCTTTTAGCATTCTTTTCCTCTAAAGATGATCCATGAAGTTATCATTTCCAGAACCATGCACAGCTCTCTTTCACTATGCTGGAATCCATCCAGTTCTACTACTCAGAATACTGAAGCAGCCCAAAACCAAAGATCACAAGTTATATTCTGTGGATTATTAGCAAAGTGCATTTTGCTCTTCGATATCCATACATGTCGATCATGTCCTCTAATGCTTCTTCTCCACTCTCTTGCTTGATGAGACTGGCCATGTTGGAATCCACTGTCACCTAACCAATCATAGTCAGTACATCTTTAGCAATAGCCTCTGTTCCTGCCTTCTCAACTTTGCAGTAGTCCCTCAAGGATTCATACTTAGGTCTTTCTTCTTGTTGACATAATCTTTCTCCCTCTACACAACATTGCTTCACTTTTTGGGATGTCACCCGTCTCACTACCTAATGTTTGGTGACCTAGCATGTAATTAGGATGAGCAAAAGCAAATATTTTCTTTCACAGACAGCAAACAAGCTGGAATTGTAATGCTGTAAATGGAACCAGACATTCACATCAAAAAATTATACATCTATACAGAACAAAGAGATTATTCATTTAGTCCATTCAAACACACCAGCGTTCTGTATGCTAATACCTCCCTCGCATTGCTTATTTCTGTAAACATTTCACTTGATTATAAATCAGGTTAGTAGATTACCACAGTAAAAAGTGTGTCTCATGTGGGTGAAGTTAGAAATTGTATTATCCATAATCAATCACAGTGTTATGCATATTATACTATGGAAGAGTTAATTGTTATATGTGAGGCATGTAGTATTCATATTTGCATGTTATGGCTATTCCAAATACAGATTCATGATTTTGCATTCAGACAAATAAAGAAAATTTCCAAACACCATAATCAGTACATACCTGCTCCAGCCCACCTGTGTCACCAACACAGTTGAGGTGGTTCAACATGAAACTTAAAGGATCTGGTGAAGAATCACGAGCAAAGAAAATAAAACAAAAGCTGGGAACATCTTTTCCATTTTTCATGTCGTCATAAAGCTGAACCACAACGTACAACATAAGAAATTTCATGGCTTCAAATATCTTGTATTCATTTTCCTGGTCACTGAATAATTTCATACATATTTCTATTCTTTTCCCTTGGTCTTTAATTCCATGAATGTTGATCCACTGGAACAAATAGAACATATTTTAAATCAGAATGCAAGAAATTGGTTTAACAGTTATCTACTCAATTGGCTAATTGTATACAGGCAAATAGCATGACAGAAAAGTAAAAGCCTATGGCTGGACATTAGAACTTCAAGACATAAGAGTTGATAGTGCTAAGGGTGAAAGTGTCCCCACTTTAAGTACATTTCCTTGACTGTTGTGTAGAGTATTACTTCCTACCTACCCCCATTAAAAAGACTAAGCCTTGAACTCAGCATAGCTCTATAGAGATGACTATTTCTCAATCCAGCAAGTTGATATTCCAGAGCAAAATATCTCATTAATTAAGATTTCAGAAGATGATGATACAGCAGATACATTTTCAAAAAAGCTAGACACAAAGAAACCCAACAATAGACTACTTTGAACAGAGTTTGGCCAAACAATTTCCTATAAGGCGGCCAACATGAAGAGAAAGAATTCCACATTCTGATTTGATTCAGATGACGACTCCCGATCAGAAAAGAGAAACTCTGTTGCAAAAGAGGGCCAAGATATTAAAGAAAACGAGTGCTTTTAATGGTTGTAGTTGTTTGCTTTAAATGATGACCAATTGATAGAGTCATGGAGATGTACAGCACAGAAACAGACCCTTCAGTCCAATGAGGGTTGTTAGTGTTGCTTTCTCTATGCTACTTCTTAGACCCAATTCTGGATCAAGGTTCCTCAGTTTATTATGGTTCTATATGATTAAAGAATGAAGCAGCTCCCATTCCTTATTTACCTACCCTCTCCATTGGTTATAACGATGCTAATTAAAAAAAGGTATGCACAACAATGGAATCCTTTCACTCAGACAAAATGAGTTTGATTTAAAAAGAGCCAATTTAACCAGATTTTCCTGAGTTAATATGGAAAATAAAGAACATGAAAGCATGGGAAGGGTTCAAGCATGAAGACCATTGCATTATTCTTAGAAAACATGTGAAGGATGTAGCCATTAAAGAGGAAATACTCTGGAACCATGATGACATGAATCTTGGAATGCTAACGAGAGGTCTGGATACAAACACAAGCTCTGTTGAATATTTTGCAAACATCACCGGATATGGAAAATGTTCCAGATGACTGCAAGTTTGCCTCCTGTGTCTTTTTTCACTTCTTAAACAAAGTAACCATAAAATCAGTCACCCAGCATCAGTTGCAAAAAGAAAAATGCTGGAAATACTTAACTTCAGAAGGACATGTGTGGGTTAATAAATTGGGCAGGAAGATCTCAAGACTAAATAAAATGTGACAAAATAAAATCTGGTTGGATGAATGAAGAAATAAACAATAAAATGGTGAAACTTTAAAAAAGAAACATGGTAGAATAGACCACATGGTACACATTTACATCAATCCTAAATGTGATACTGTACTTTAATCATAATTAATAACAGTCAGGCAAGGTTTAATGTAAAACCTTGGTTGAAGGAAGAATAAACAAGTATAATGGAGATGAGGCACTGTAATAGCAGTGAGGGAGAAAGCTTAAAAAAAGGAGACAGCTAATGAGAAGTGAGAAAGTGATAAATAACATGAATCCAATAACAAGAGAATTTAAAGAGGAAGAAGTAATTATTTAAATAAACTGAAAATTAAACTGGGAATATGCACACAAAATACAAAACAGAAATGAAATCAATACTATTCTGCATTCTATCTGGGAATTTAAAGAGTATTTCACTTAAATGTGCTGTATTTTGTTTCAACCTCTTGATAGCTTATGGTATTTTTTCATGGAATACAGTGTCAAAAAGATGTAACCCTCTTTGGTCAGAGGAAGTAGACCCTTAGACTTAGTTTATGTAGGAGTACTTTTGAATGATAGCACTGTCTACAGAACTTTCCAACTGTTTCAGCACACTGTAACATTGTGCACAAAGTTCGCTCACTGCTGTAAGTCTGACTGCCAGATTTGATTGCAAAATATCACTGAATACAAGTCAAAATTTATTAATTTACAGCAAAACACTTTGGAACTCTTGATGATAAAAAGTACTTGTGTAATTTGTTCCAATCTTTAAGGGCGTGATTCTCTACTTTTGGGTAATCTTCATTTCTACACAAATACTTTACCTGCACTTTAAGGAATTCCAGATATTTGCGTAATTTTCCAAATACATTATTCCCAGTGTATTTCTCAGGACCAAAACTGTACTGCTGTACCCAGTTGCAGCCTTGTGTAAACACTTTTTCAGGAATCTAGAAATGAAGTTAAAAAAATTTAAAAATTCTCTCTTTTATTGTATTTCACACATCAATCAAATATGTTCAAATGGTGAACGAGTAAAGATTAAACTGAGTAATGATTGAGCCATGCAATTTTCAAAATAGTTGCACAGAAAAATTATTTGCTGTGCTTGTATCACATCCATAATGGTTTGTTGGAGTGGGTCATTTAGCCTCTCCAGCCTGCTGTACCATTCAAGTAGATCATGGCGAATCTTTCTCATCTCAACTCGATTTTCCTGTGCTGGTCAATTCTGCATACCACTTCATTTTTAAAATCAAATCTACTGACCTCTCTCAAATGATGATGGACTGAGTCTCCACAGCTCTCCACAGATTCACCACTGAATAAAGAAATTCCTTGTTACTTCAGTCTTAATGGCTACTCTTTATATCTTGTTCAAGCTGATTAATTTTGCTAAGTCAGTTCATAGAGTCATACAGCATGGAAGCAGACCCTTCAGCTCACCACGTCTATGCTGACCAACAAACACCAAACCCACGTAGCTGCACTTGGTCCATATCCTACTATGCCCTGGCATTTTAAGCGCTCATTCAGATGCTTCTTAAATGTTATGACAGTACTTGCCTCCACTGCCCTCTCAATGCAGCACGTTTCATATATCTAATAACCTCTGGATGAAAATAAATTTTCTCAGATCTCCTCTGAACCACTTGCTTCTCAACTTAAATGTACATCCTCTAGTCTTAGACAGGTCTGCCATGGGGGAAAAAGAGATTCTCACAATCAATCCTGTCATAATTTTGTATACCTCAATCAGACACTTTGTCAGCCTCCTCTGCACCAAGGAAAACTAACTCAAATTAGTCAGTTTCTCCCCAAAACTAACACTTTCCATCCCTGGCAACATCTTGGCGAATCTCCCCTGCATCCTCTCCAGTGCAACCACATCCTTCTGTCAGTATAGTTTCCAGAACTCTGCACACAGGATTCATCTTTGGCTTAACCAATGTTTTATAAAGTTGTAACAAGGCTCCTTGCTCCAATATTCTATACCCCAGCTAATGAGGGCAAGCATCCCCTATGCCTTCTTCACCACCCTGAGCTGACACCTTCATGAATTTATAGATTTGTATACCAAGATCCCTTTGTTTGTCAGTACTCCATAGGAACCTACCATTCATTGTGTCTATCCTTCCCTTATTAGATCTCAAAAAAATGCTTTACCTCACACGTAGTGGAATTAAATTCCAACTGCCCAATTTATCAGTTAATTAATATCAGATCGTATCCTCTTCACTATCAACAACACCCACAATTTTCGTCTCTTCTGCAAACTTACCAAGTAAACCTTGTACATTCACATCCAAGTTATTAACATGCATAACAAACATCAAGGGTCCCAGCACTCATCCCTTTAGTACACGGCTGATCACGTTTCCAATTACAAAATATGTAGATAGGCCAACAAGAGGTGAGGCCATACTGGATTTGGTTCTGGGTAATGAACCAGGCCAGGTGTTAGAATTAAGGTAGGTGAAGCACTTTGGGGACAGTGACCACAATTCGGTGACTTTTACTCTAGTGATGGAGAGGGATAAGTGTGCACTACAGGGCAAGAGTTATAGCTGGGGGCAGGGAAATTATGATGCGGTGAGGCATGACTTAGGATGTGTGGCCTGGAAAAGTAAGCTTCAAGGCAAGGACGTAATTGATATGTGGAGCTTGTTCAAGGAGCAACTAGAGAGTGTCCTTGATAAGTATGTACCCATCAGGCAGGGAGGAAAGGGTCGTGTGAGGGAACCGTGGTTTAATAAGGAATTGGAATCCCTTGTTAAAGGGAAGAGGGCGGCCTATGTAAAGATGAAGCGTGAAGGTTCAATTGGGGCGATTGAGAGTTATAAGGTAGACAGGAAGGACCTGAAGAGAGAGCTAAGAGCAACAAGGAGGGGACATGAAAGGTCCTTAGTCGGTAGGATTAGGGAAAACCCTAAGGCTTTCTATAGGTATGTCAGGAATAAAAGAATGACTAGGGTAGGAATAGGTCCAGTCAAGGATAGTAGTGGGAAGTTGCGTGTGGAGGCTGAAGAGATTGGGGAGACACTGAATGAATACTTTTCGTCAATATTCACTCAGGAACAGGACATTGTTGCCGATGTGAATACTGAGTCACAATTAAGCAGAATGGATGGCGTTGAGGTATGTAGAGAAGAGGTGTTGCAAATTCTGGAAAGGGTGAAAATAGATAAGTCCCCTGGGCCTGATGGCATTTATCCTAGGATTCTCTGGGAAGCAAGAGAGGAGATTGCAGAGCCATTGGCCTTAATTTTTATGTCCTCGTTGTCTACAGGAGTAGTGCCAGAAGACTGGAGGATAGCAAATGTGGTTCCCTTGTTCAAGAAGGGGAATAGGGATAACCCTAGTTAACTATACGATAACTATAGGCCAGTGAGTCTCACTTCCGTTGTGCCCTGTACACACTGATACAGTCTCCCCCTGTACACACTGCTACAGTCTCCCCCTGTACACACTGATACAGTCTCCCCCTGTACACACTGCTACAGTCTCCCCCTGTACACACTGATACAGTCTCCCCCTGTACACACTGCTACAGTCTCCCCCTGTACACACTGATACAGTCTCCCCCTGTACACACTGCTACAGTCTCCCCCTGTACACACTGATACAGTCTCCCCCTGTACACACTGCTACAGTCTCCCCCTGTACACACTGATACAGTCTCCCCCTGTACACACTGCTACAGTCTCCCCCTGTACACACTGATACAGTCTCCCCCTGTACACACTGCTACAGTCTCCCCCTGTACACACTGATACAGTCTCCCCCTGTACACACTGCTACAGTCTCCCCCTGTACACACTGATACAGTCAGACTCTAAAACATGTCTGTTATAGGCATAGGGAGAGACTGGGCAGGCAGGTCAATGGTGACTTTGCTGAGATGATCCTTTTCCTGATCAGAAAACTACTTCTGAATCTAAGGTGCTGAGAGCATGGCAGCAGACAGGAAGGGAGTCAGCTCTAAGAGAGTAAACGAGGAGCTCTGAGACACAGCCTGGTCTAATCCATGAGCTGGGTGCCTGGCCCATACACAAAGTATCTCGCGGCAGCGTTGGCTGCTGAAGGGTAGCAGCTTATTGTAAGTTAATTGGAGACATGCCATGATGATGTAATGAGACTGGTACATGTCTGATGCCAATGTCTATGGATGTGTGGTGCAGCCAGTTGCTGACTCAGTATCCTGAGACATTGGCACAGTGTGACCAAGATGGAGGTGCAGAGGAGCGAGAGGTGAGCTGGTTTTGCCAGGTGGCCACTGTGCCTTTCCTGTTGGGAATTCTCAATGTCTCATTTCTATCCAGTGGATGGGAGAATGGGAACCTACACATTGATGAGGAGAGTTGAGGTAATAATGAGGGCGATAGCGAGCAATAATCCATGCAAGTAGATCTCTCACCACTCGCTGGAGAATATCTGGTCTTGCTGTGCGTTAGGAATTGGGACTTTTCCCTCTTGTCATCAAGAAAGCCCTGACTAGACATCTCGCCTAATTTTTCTAACTTTCTCACCGTGGTTTACCAGGATGTTGCCTGGTATGGTAGAAAGATCGTATTAGGAAAGGCTGAGGCACTTGGGGTTGTTTTCATTGGAGAAAAGAAGGTTTAGGGGTGACTTGATAGAGGTGTACAAGATGATTAGGGGTTTAGATAGGGTTGACAGTGAGAATCTTTTTCCACGTATGGAGTCAGCTATTACAAGGGGGCATAGCTTTAAATTAAGGGGGGGGTAGGTATAGGACAGATGTTAGGGGTAGGTTCTTTACTCAGCGAGTCGTGAGTTCATGGAATGCCTTGCCAGTAGCAGTGGTGGACTCTCCCTCATTATGGGCATTTAAGCGGGCATTGGATAGGCATATGGAGGATAGTGGGCTAATGTAGGTTAGGTGGGCTTGGATCGGCGCAACATCGAGGGCCGAAGGGCCTGTACTGCGCTGTATTCTTCTATGTTCTATGTAAAAACAATCTTCCACCATCAACTTTTGTCTCTTACATGCAAGTCAGTTTTGGATCCATTCATTAACTTGATATTAATCTGTTTCTCTGTCCACAAATGCCACCAGGTCTGCCAGTTTCTTCAGAATTTTGTATATTACCCCAAAACAACACATAGCTTTGTATAATGTTCAACAAACACATCAGCGATATTCCAAAACACGTTGGCAGCAGCTAAGTTCCACTACCCAACATTTCCAACACCCCTTCTTAGAAATAATGATGAATGAGAGGGAAGAAGTAAAGACAGAACACAATTTTACAGCAAAGGTATCATAGATCTGCTCTTGAACACAAAAACAAAATCTGCTTCAGAAGAAAATATGGTGTATTTCAAACAAAAGTGCCGTTATTTCAGCAGGTCATTTTTCCAAAGGCTGACTGAAATGTAGCACTCTTTTTGTGAACATAAGACATGCAGTTGACAACCCTTCAGTGTTTTTACAGATTGCAGTGCAACACTTGTCTGCATCTCCTTGATAGAAATCAAGTTACCTTAGTTACATCCTGTTCTCTTATCCATGATGGAAGAGGTAAACCCTGGCTGAGAATCTGAAATAAAACTGCCCTCAATGCACAGTAGTTGTCTCCTCTAATTTTCCGTAAGTGTTTGATGTTGTGCACCAAATAAATATCTTCATAAGCCTAGAACACAAAGGTATTCATACAATAAACATTTCACATATCAGCATCAAGTTATCTCCAAAATAATTTCCCCAAAACCTTATTCAATCAGTTATAATCCATGCATTTTAAAAATATTTAGTATCAAGAGTCACCATCTTAAAGAGTAAATATAATATCTTGATTTAACAGCGTCACATTGTTGTACTTTTTTAAACCATGTTAAGGAATTTGAAAGTATATCTTACAAATTTTTAGATAAGTAGCAAGTTCTCGACCTTCCTTTGTTCTAGCCATGTTGCTTTAATGTGGCCATAAATCATTGCTCAACTAGATCGTATCTGATATTCATGTCAAAAGGTTTCTTCGCATGTAGCTGTCACACCACAATCATTTCTAATCATTTCACTTCTAGATTTTACATACTTGTTAGTTTCATATTACCAAGACAATCACTAATGTTCACTCTTAATGGTAGAAAGCAACTATTTTTCATAACAGCATTTTAAAACACTTATCAGATGAAATGACCAGATATTTTGTACTGGTGTTTACTGTAAACAATGTAAATAACATTACAGAATAAGTTGTAAATCAGGGAGAGAGGAACCTAAGAAAATTAGTAATACCAAGGGAGTAGTACTTAACAAACTGGTGGACCCGTGAGCTGACATTTGCCAGATCATATGAGTGTCATCTGAGGATCTCAAAAGCTACTGGTGAGGTAGTTGATGCACTGATTTTAATTTTTCACAATTTCCTAGCTTTGGGAAGGTTTCGTTAGAATAGAAATATTGAATGTAACTTTATTCAAAAAGAGAGGAGATAGAAAGGAAGAAACTACTGATCAGTTAACATTTATTAAATGCTAGTTGGGGAAACGTTAGATGCAATTATATCAAAGTACTTAGAAATGTTCAAAGTAATTACGCAGAGGAGCATGAGTTGTGAAAGAGAAATCACAATTTACTAATCTGTTAAAGTTCTTTGAGAAAGAAAAGCAGAACCAGTGAATCTGCTGCGCTGAGATTTTATGAAGGTATTGGTAAGGTTATTACAGAAAGTAAAAGCTTACAGTGTAGGTAGTAGCATGTTAGAAGATTGGCTGGCTCACAGGAAATCAAGATTTTTTACTAGTTGGCAAGATGCTTCTATAAATGGCTTACAGAAATGATTCAGAGGAACGGACCGAAAGGTATGGTTGGTCCATATGTATGTTTGAAAAAAATGTGCCTTTTTCAAGTTCAGAAGTAAATCATATGAATATTAATTGCTACAGATGACTTTGTAATTATGAAATAAGAACTGTACAACAGTCTTTCAGTTGTAATTATGTTGCAACAATCCATTTGTATTTGAACTAACTATTTTTTGAACACAAACTGCACTGTTCCAAAACACTTTGACTGGGATTTTCTGAAGTGCAGACCCTGTAGGATCTTCATCATTGCAGACCCTGAAGGAATTGCCTGGAAAACTGAATTGAAGATTTCACTGGACAATTCCCCTATATTTGGAATCCTCTGACAGCATTCATTTAATTCAGGGGATTTGGACGGTCCCAGTGAAGTTATGTAAATAATTATTCATGAAAAATTAGACAATTAAATGTCTAGTCTAACTCCAGTGTAATTATTAAATTGAAGCCTCAATTTACCTCCGTACCCCAAAATGATCCAGACCCTGACCTAGCACACCCTATCCGTCTGGGACCTGAAATGCCCTGCTGCTGGAGTTAACAACCTCCTCTACCAATGGGACACAACAACTACCTTTCACTTCCACACCCACCCCATTTACAATGTACATTATCGTTACCTTTCTCATTTGTTCAGCTTGGGCGGTACCTCCCTTCCATTCAATTCCCCCATATTCCAAAAGATCAGTTAAAGGACCAATTCCAATGTTCTCTGAACCAAATTAAGGGACAAAATATTAGTCCACTTATTAATTTTCACATAAATTAAGCAATGATTCAGAAAAATAAACACTTACTTCTGGTTTTTATCATAAATGGCCTGTAATGACAAAATAAAAAGAGGGAAAAATTAAGCTTTGTTAGTTGGTTACTCTTCAAAACAAAGTACATTAAAATACAGAACATTCACAATAATTTCAGAGACTAAGTCTGTACATGCCAATTTTCTGAAGTTTTCCTCAGCGGCTCAGCATGAATGAAGGGGGATTGTTAAATATCTATTATCCTTTCTCACCCGTTCACTAATGATTAATGCATTACTTGTAGAGTTTTGTAAATATAGAGCTCCAAAATCCATAATCATCCAATTAACCATTAGTATACAAGCATGTGAATAGCAATTTGATGCAATGAATAAATGCACATTGACTTCCGATATTATACGTCACCATCTAGTGTTCCAACTAAATCATGCTTAAAAATATGGATATTTACACCACAGACAACGCACTGCATAAAAGGGGAATTGTTTTATTGCTGATTAATTGCTATTTAGTTTCTGCCTGTAGAATTGAGCGCAGCACAACAACCTCTCTGTTGCAGATTACGTTGCAACTATTCATTTACAATAGGAGGCAATTTTATTCAAATTGCAAACTAAAATTCTGCCAAACATCAAGCTATGGTAATTACCATAAAAACTACTGGCTTGCTCAAAATTTTAATTCTGTAAATTAAATAAGTATTTTTAAGGAGTGGCAGCTAGCAGTTTATTTTTAAAACAAGTTTCTAATTTAATTGCTGTAAAACCATTATAAACTGTTAAATCAATCAGTAATTTAGAGGTATTTTGGAAATGAGGCAGCACTTCTGTTACAAGCTTATCACCTGCACAAATTATCATTTGTTTTCCAAAACCTTTAAAGAAATTAGTACAGTCTTATTTCTTCCCTTTTCATAACTCTCTAGATATCAATATGCAGGTTTGGTAGTCATTGCTATAAATGCCAAAGAATGTTTAAAATTGTTCCAGTGTGTTTTGATTGTTGCAATTGCCATTAGTAACACGGAATTCGCATAATTTTACGCAGGATGTGATGATGTGAGGAACAGAGGCTTTCTGAGATACACCTCAAATATATCCAGGCTGCTATGCAATGGTTATCAAAGTAATAAGTGGCATTAAAAAAGTACAGGTAGTTTGCCTCACTTAGATGTCAGGGAGAAAAGAAGGGTAATAACACCATAGTGAATATGTGAAGCAGTAGCATATAAAATCAATAGACTTACCACCGTAGAAAATATTGTACCCATGTGTTAGGTCTTCTGATAAACAATGAACTCAACAATAATGTCACTACTCCTGCTGTGAACAACGGACTCTGAAGTTTTTTCCAGGTACTGTCTACGATCCAACAGACCATTTGTCTCCAGGAGTATAGTTTTATCTCTGTCATGGAAAATAATCAACTTTACTCAGTACATAATGAGCAAAACCACCATTCAAAAGCTTCAGGATCACTGTAATTTCACATGAAGGCCGAAGGAAGGGAATGAAAACTAACTTTAGTTTATGCAATGGTTTCCATACCCTCAGGACACCCAAAGTTGTTCTGCAAGGCAGTGAATTACTTATTCCTGAAGAAGGGCTTATGCCCGAAACGTTGATTCTCCTGTTCCTTGGATGCTGCCTGATGCGCTTTTCCAGCAACACATTTTCAGCTCTGATCTCCAGCATCTGCAGCCCTCATTTTCTCTCAGTGAATTACTTATGAAGTGTAATAACAATTACTCTACAGGTAAATGTGGCAGATAATTTACAAATTAAGTCCTCCAACAGCAATAACATGAATTACCAAACAATATGCTGCTTTGGTGAGATTGGTTGAGAGATAAATATTGGCCATGAAAACTGCTCAATTCTTTTTCAAATAATGCCACAAGATCTTTTACATTCACCCAAGATGATAGACAAGGGCTCAGTTTAATATCTCATACTGAAGAGCACTTGCAGCAGTACACTAGCCCCTCAGAAATGCCAGCTCTAACCTGTACTGACTACTTTACGAAGGCCTGCAAATCCTAGTTCAGTTGATAGTGTCACTTCTTCTTATTCTTCAAATTGAGAAACCCAAGTAAAAAGTCAAGACCCGTTGGGCTGAAATTTCACGTCAAAGGCAGGAATCAGGAAGCAGCACCATTTGTAAACTGTCCTCCATTGGCAAGCTACCAAGAAAACAGGATATGCCTGTATACGGCCCCATTTGTGCCAGAGTCAGGTCTCATCAGACCCGAGGTGGCAAGGCTCTAAAACCTCTACCACAGGAAAGAGATATGGATCATGTGTTTGTGGATGCCTAAGGGTCTGCAGAGATACTTTCTCGGTGATCTACAAAATAATGAGTCATCAAGGAGATAAAACAGTCCAATTATCAGACATGTGGAAAATTCACCAAACACTGATGACTGAATGTGGGATAGTACATAATAAGGATATGTTACAGAAGGTTTGTTGAATTTGTAGGAGAAAGGACTGCAGATCAGAGTTGGAAAGTGTGGCACTGGAAAAGCACAGGTCAGACAGCATCTGAGGAGCAGGACAATCGACGTTTCGGGCATAAGCCCTTCGCTGGATAGATACTTCAGAAATACCAATAGCAATTAAGAGGGGATATTAAATCTTTTCTGTAAAATATACTTCGCACATATTCTATGTTGTTTAACATACTTCAATTAGTTCAGTATCACCGAGAACCAGTGATTCTGGTTTGTATAAGAGTTAATACATAAATTGATACGGAGAAAAGACAGGGAAACTGCCACTTAGCTTCAGTGAGGTGGTTCACATCAATACAGACTGATACTAATCACCTCAACCTTGATGCAGGTAGCAAACAGCTTGAGTTGAACATTTTCAGCCCAATAATCTCATATAATTAAACCTATTTAATGAAAAAATATCTGTGGAGAAGAGAAAAACCCTCAAAAACGTAGAATATTGTTTGTAAAGTTACTAGTCTTACCAGACCATAGGGATGCTCTCTCAATTGATGGTGATGGTTTAATATGAGAGTCCCTACGTCTCTTGTGGGGGCAAGAGGTTGAGAAGTAGAATTCTTAATGGCAACCTCAGTTGGTGTGGGAATTTTGATCTGTTATGCAATGCTGTTATCATAGAATTTCTAAGCACTAAGTAATTATTTAACTGAATTATTACCATACAAATTTCAGCTCAAACATATTAAGCTATCAACTACAAAGCCAAATTTAATTCCATAAGACAGAGGATCTTGAACTGTAGGAGTGGACAGAAGATGAGTGGATTCTGCAGTTTAAAAAAAAACAGGCCCAACTATTTCATTACATAGCAGTAAACACGGAACTTGCACATTGCGGGGAAAAGTGACATGCTGTGAACTTTCTGGTTCAAGTCAAAAAGCATTGACAGCATGACTTTCTTTTCAGCAATACTATCTTTTTTACCAAGTATTGTTAAAACACATCTTACTTGAAGCACTTTTATACTATGTCCATAGAAAACATCATCATTCAATTTAGGGGTGTCCAATAATTATTAATCCATTTGAAAAAAAACACTTCAAATTAAACACTTGAGAACTGCTGATCGAGATTCATCAACATGCCTTGTAGACATAACCATTGCCAGCAGATTTCCTTGCCAGTGTTTGAACTGATGCCATGCCTTCGTGAGGTCTGGAGTCAATGTTGAGGAAGCCCAAGGTGACTCCATCCCACCTGTGTACCACTGTGCCCCAACCTCTGGACACACCCCAGAATGGTGACATTGGTTTCCAGGAGATTATCAATAGGATATGATTCCATAAGAGTGACTATGTGAGGGTGTTGCTTGACAAGGCTGTCAGACAGGAAGGAAAGAGTTCAGAAAAGATTTACAAGCATGTTGCCAGGGTTGGAGGAGTTGAGCTATAGGGAGAGGCTGAATGGGCTGGGACTGTTTTCCCTGGAGTGTCAGAGGCTGAGGGATGACCTTATAGAGGTTTATACAATCATGGCAGGCATGGATAGGATAAATAGACAAAGTCTTTTCCCTGTGGTGGAGTTGAGCTATAGGGAGAGGCTGAATGGGCTGGGACTGTTTTCCCTGGAGTGTCAGAGGCTGAGGGATGACCTTATAGAGGTTTATATAATCATGGCGGGCATGATAGGATAAATAGACAAAGTCTTTTCCCTGTGGTGTGGGAGTCCAGAACTAGAGGGCAGGTTTAGGATGAGTGTGTGGAAAGAGCTCCCAGAGGAAGTGGTGGAGGCTAGTACTATTGCAACATTTAAAAGGCATTTGGATGGGTACATGAATAAGGAGAGTCTGGAGGGATATGGGCCAAGTGCTGGCAAATGGGACTAGATTAGGTTGGGATATCTGGTCAGCATGGACAAGTTGGACCGAAGGATCTGTTTTTGTGCTGTACACCTCTAGGACTCTATGACAGCTCTCCCAATTTTGACACAAACTCCCATGTTAGCAAGACCTTCCAGAGGCTGTGCGTGCCAATTATAGTTAAGTGTTTGTCATTTAAAGCTAACGGCAGTAAGGGAACTTAAAGGTTAACCCTTAAAATTAAAACATGTCAATAGTTGGCCAAATTAACATGGCTATATTGAAGCAGTTAAATGCAATCGCAATTTTTTCTTTCCAAATGGTTGAGTTAATTGTATACAGTCAAATTACAAATTAACATACATAACCTAACACAACAGAATTGCCAAGCTTCAAGAAATATTCCTTTAGTAGAGGGTTAGCTTGCTTTTTAATAGTGTGTACCATAGAATAGCTTAAGCATAAACTTTTCCACTGTTAGATGGTTACAGTCAGTACAACCCTGTTTGGTTTGTACCATTGTAAGGGCAGTTCAGATTATTTCTTCCAGAATTCAGTTCCTATTGTTAAAACATTGCTCCAAAAAAAAAAATGGGGCATGTCCCTTCTTAATTTGGCTATTTCCCCTCAAAACAGTTCGAACTTCTGCAAGCACTAAAGCAAAATATTGCAGATGCTGGAAATCTGAAATAAAAACAAAGTATTACTAGAAATTCTCATATCAGGCAGCATCTACGCAGAGAAACAGAACAGTTGAATGCAAGATGATGTGTCATCAAAACTGAGGAGAGTTCTAACTTGCTTGGAATGAGCCAAGTGCTGTGGATGTGGAAAGAATTTACAGCTTACTTAAAGAGGGGGCATTTTAAGAAAGAAATGGTACTACAAGATGTATAGGTCATAGCCACAAATTGGAAAGGATGGTGGAGGCAGCCTGAGCTGAGAATCTGATAAACCTTTGCAGGAGAGGAGCAATAATCACCCAATTATCTGTAACTGTATGCTTCGGTGACCGAGCTGGGATATGTTTTGATTATTTTGCTATTGTGTCCACACATTAAAATCCTGCTTTTTGTTCAGCTAAATGACTGGATATGGGGATAGTGGTCAGTCAGGAGATACAAGTGCTCAGTCCAAAAGCTATCCACTGATAATGTTGGCTGAGCTGTAAAATACAGATATCATACCAGTGACCTCACACAGGCTTTTGATTTAAACCCTAAGTATTGCAGTTTAACACAGAACATAGAACAATACAGCAGAGGAACGGGCCCTTCGACCCACAATGTTTTGCTGAATATAATACCAAATTAAACTAATCCCTTCTGCCTGCCCTTGGTCCATATCCCTCCATTCCTTGCATATTCATGTGCTTATCTAAAAGTCCCTGAAATACCCCTACTGTAGCTGCCTCCACCACTACCCCTGGCAGTGTGTTCCATACTCCTACCACACTGTGTAAATACTTGCCCTTTACATCTTCTTTGAACATTTCCCTTGAATATTTCCCCATTTGCCTTAAATGCATGCACCAGAGTATTAGACATTTCAACTCGGGGGAGAAAAAAAGATTCTGATTGTCAACCCTATCTATGCATCTCATAATTTTATAGACTTCTATCAAGTCTCTCTCAGCCTCCACTACTCCAGAGAAAACAATCCAAGCTTTTCTTGCCTCTCCTCCTATAATACTTATACCCCCTAATCTAGGCAACTTCCTAGTAAACCTCTTCTGCACCCTCTCCAAAGCTTCCACATACTTCCTGTAATGTGGCAACCAGAATTGAATGCAATACTTTTAAATGTGGCCTAACCAAGGTCTTATAAAGCTGCAAAAAATGTGAAATGTTTATTTTACCACATCCTAAAGTACAGAAGCTTATCTAACACTGATCAATCTGAACAATTAAACAAAAGCAATTAGTATAATACAAATATTAATAGAACTGAAATAAAAACAAAATGCTAGAGGAATCCACATGGCTGGCAGCATTGTACACCGAGAGAGAATCTGACAGTGGTCTGAGCGATTTAGGCTTATGGCAAGATTGTGGTAGAGTAAAGATGTCTGGCAAGGGCTGTCTCAATGTCAGGAGCACAGTGTGCCATCTTTTATACTTTTCACATGTGGTGTGGTGGTGAGTTGCCAATAAAGGAGGATTCCGGCTTTTTAAATGCTGTGTTAATGGCCAAATTCATTAATTAATATTCAGCTTCATATTTTACCAAACGTGCCATACAAACCAGCAAAAATTCTCGACATGGAAATCAAAGGAGGTACCTGGTGACTTCAGTTCACTGCATGCTCTGTGCGACTCATGCTGAGCACCGGGCACCAATATTTCAGAGCACGCTACATGGTCACCAACAATGCACTCCACATCCATGGACATTTAGCATCCAGTATGTACCAGTCTCGAAGATACCTTATAGTACATCTCCCATCCACTTATAGAATGCTTCTGCACTTTTAAAACTGCACATTGGGCTGCGCCAGAAACCATCACTGTGATGCGGCAGCAACACCATGCATTCAGGGACATGGACAAGGCTGCATCTTCAACCTTTTCGCTCAGTCACAGTGCTCACTCACTGAGTCTATTTGGACACAGAATCCTTGCCTTGCATTATCTTTGTCCACCTTGTCCCCTCAGATAGAGCTCATTTAACTTCACACCTTCATTTGCACTCTTTTTACATTTCTGTCTCCATTCCCAATCATTAGCAACCTTTTTATCTTTGGCTCCAAGCACCCTTATGATCTGTTTCACTTCGCTCCACCTTCCCACTGTCTACAGCAGAAAAAACACAATTTTCCAATCCCGTTTAGTTACAGAAAAATCATATTAGACTTGAGAAGTTAACTGTGTTACTCTGTCCACAAGTGCTGCCAAACCTGTCGAATGTCTCCAGCACTTTGTTTTTATTTCATATTACTTCTGTTTTGACAAGTCATTTCGTGCAGACACAAGGGCAAGAAATTTGTCTTGGTTGGCAGCTGGCCTCAGTCAAGTCAAGATGGATCGAATTCACTCCCTGCATAGTACGTTAAGGGGAGCCTCTGACACCAGTCCACATGCTTGGACATGTCAGTTAATTGCTCAGAACAGTCAGAGTCAGGATGCACTCCTGAAGAAGGGCTTATGCCTGAAACGTCGATTCTCCTGTTCCTTGGATGCTGCTTGACCTGCTGCGCTTTTCCAGCAACACATTGTCAGCTCAGAGTCAGGATGCACACCACATTAGGGGTGAGAAGGCAAATGACCAGCAGTCCACCAAACATCTTGACTCTTTTCTGCCCTTTCAGGGGTTGTTTTCCTCCTGGAACGAGAGAGAGGCAGGTATTGAAGGAGACGAAAGCAGTGCCACAGCTATTACATTCTGTGCAGGAGGAGAGGTGTCCAGAATGAGTGGACAGGCAGTGCAGGGGGCTAAATTAATGGTGTCAGATTTTGGGATGCGTTACAGAAAGACAGGTAAGATGTTGTAGGTAATTGATTAGAGTTGTAGAGTATGAGCCGTTGTGGGAAAAGTAGCAGAGAGAGAGAGAGAGAGAGAGAGAGAGAGAGAGAGAGAGAGAGAGAGAGAGAGAGAGAGTGTGAGGTAGTACGAGAAGATGTGGCACTTATGCTGGCAAACTAGAGAAGTTTACTGACTTTCTTGCAAAGCAGTGCATTTCTCCAGACAGCTGAGACTGCAGTGACATTGATGGTCACCTAGGACCAGCTGGCAATGGTCCATCATCATGTCATCTACTGCTGGTTTTGGGGGAAAGAGGATGTCCTGCTTGTGGCATCAACCCATCACACAGAACATCTAGGTCCCTGCCCGCAAAGTGGGGCACCAATGTTCCATCCACCCATCCAGGAATGATGGAGGGCAGCTCTAGTGACAGTGCTTGTCCTGTGGCTTAACTAGCTTTTTAAGATGGTGCAAGTGTAAGGAATGCTCATGAATTCCAGATATCCTGGCAGTGGTGAATCATTTTGGGAATAGCGTGTATTAAGATGGGGATGAAATTGAATGGAAGGGACCATGTTGGAACATGACAGGTAGTTAATGAGCTGGGTTGGCAAAATATGCCAAGAGATCTTGCTAGGCCTTAGAGCAAAAATATCCTCCAAAAAACTCAATAAAACCTGCACTTAGCCAAAAATCCATTAAGAGTCAGCTCAATGTTCTATACCAGTGGAACTAAGTTTAGTTCGCTGCAAGAACGATGACGACCCAAAGTGGAAAGAATCTCATTATAAAAGTTTAAATTTTTATAAAAATACTGTTTCGAAGTTCATCCTAGTTTAGTAAATTATCATAACAATGGGACTCAAACATAGCCTAAATGTATAAGGTAAGATCATTGTTTCCTTTCTTCACATACTGCCAGCGATCACATAACAGTAATTCTCAAACTGTGGGTCAAGACAGTGTCACAGAAACAATAGTTGGGGTTGAACGCTCCTAGTAAGAATGATCACCAATGGCGACTGTGATGAGGAGATTTCCCAGTCCGGATGTATTGGCAGGACAACCCTGGAGCAAGCGGATTGTCATCACTAAGCTGCAAGGAACCAGTTAGTTAGGGCGGCATGGTGGCTCAGTACTTAGCACAGCAGCCTCACAACACCAGGGACCCAGGTATGATACCACTGTTGGGTGACTGTTTGTATGGAGCTTGCAAATTCTCCTTGTGTCTGCATCAGTTTCCTCCAGGGTGTTCCGCTTTCCTCCAAAAATCCTAAATTGTGCAGGTCAGGTGGATTGGCCATGCTAAATTGTCTGCTGTGTCCAGGGATATGTAGGCTAGTGGGAGAGAATGGCTTCTTTCCTCACTTGAACCTCAAGAAATAGAGTTTGCGGTGACTGCTGAAAGGTTCCAGGGTATTTGTTCATTGACTTGATGCAGGCAAGCGTAATTAAATGACTGCCTAGTTCTAGCATTAGCAACCCCCAAGACACCAGGTCATGAGAGGGTGGTGCTTCAATCGTTGCTACTCCTGTTCTTGCCCGGCTTATTGTACAGGTTGGCTACTCTGCTTCACTGGCTTGGCAGTGGCAACCAAAATGGGGGGGGGGAAATGGAGACTGATTATAGTGCACATATAGGGAAGGGAGACTATTTAACACGTGCATGGTGGGGGGGGGGGGGGGGGGGGGGGGTGGTGAACAAGACTAATTGCACTGTGTGTGTAGTGAGTGTTTGGTTGGTGCTCCTTCGTCAGCTTGCCACCTGATGAAGGAGCAGCACTCCGAAAGCTAGTACTTCCAAATAAACCTGTTGGACTATAACCTGGTGCCGTGTGATTTTTAACTTTGTCCACCCCAGTCCAACATCGACACCTCCATATTAAAGTTAAAAAGATTGAGACAGTTATGCAAATTTTCAGTGTGTGTGTGAATGTTTGCATGAACAAGGATTAAATGGATAAGTGAGTAAATATGTAAGTGCACATGTTGGTAGGGTAGCAGGTGGGAAGATGGGGGAGTTTGCTGATAGCTGGTGGTAGGTAGCAGGAGATAGAAAGATGGGTCTGTTCACAAAGGTTTGTTAGATTGGGAGCTAGTCAGGTTGAGATGGGAGGGTGTCAGTTCGTGTGGGGGCTAGTTAGATTGGGTTGGGGGTGTGAATCAGGGCAGGGAAGAAAGTCATAAGAATTAATTTTACTAACTGGTCAGTAGTATAGTTACCTAGGAATTAGACTAGGATTTTTCTGTCTAACATTTCCTGAATAGCTATACCAGGAAGTAAGTAAATCAGATAAGTAACTTATGCACTAAGTCCATTTTATCCTAACACTGGCAAAGTGTCAAGGCAGTTGTCCAGCTGTATATTTACAAGAATGTGGGAGAAAAGACATTGTATCTTTTAGTGGGTTTGCCTTTGGTTTATGTAGTGATTGGAACAAGGTCAGCTAGGTAGATGTCATAGAATATGAATTCTCTGATTGGACAAGGTTAACACCCCCCCCCTCCAAATCAGGGAGCCCTGGCTGACAGAAATAAACAGGAGTGTCGGGGATTCTGTTTGTTTTAGGAGCCAGCTGGGTCAGTGTCATGTACTGTGCACATGTAAATAAATGGTGACGGGATACTAGCTTTTGTGGAGTTATTTCAATGGCGACGAGTGAAAAATACACCCTGAAGAGATTCACTCGCGACAATTACCTTTGAGTTGGGGTAAGCATTTCCGGCATCATGTCGCTATTTGGGAAGCTTGACTCATTCGATCCTGCCAAAGTATGGACCCAGTGTATGGAAAGAATACATAGTTTTTTCTGGCATTCTGGCATAAAAATAGCATTAGGGCAGACGAAAAGCGTTGAGTAATCCCCTGACAGCTTGTGGACCCATGGCTTTTTTAGTTATTAGATACCTAACTTTCCATGGGGCACCAGATACTAAAACCTTTCAAGAGTTGATGAATTTAGCTCAGGAATATTATGACCCCAAGCTTCCTCTAATTCTGAGACACTATCGATTTTACTCAACAGTTCAAGAATCAGGAGAATCCATATCAGGATTTCTGATGAGGTTACGACAACTGGCAAATGCATGTGATTTTTGTTTAACCCTAAATGAGATGCTGAGAAACCGTTTGGTATGTGCGATTAATGATGTGACCATGCAAAAACGCCGACTAGCTGAAGCCCAACTGGACTTCAAACAGGCACTACGACTGGTTTTTCCATCAGAAAATGCAGCAAGTGGAGCATATGTGTTACAGGGTGGACCCCCTTGCCAGGCTGACTGAGCTTGGGGGAACATCACTTGAATGAAGGCAATTGTATGGCCTCACTCAGGGCATATCCTGGACAGAGGGACTGTAGGTTAGTCCACAGCAAAATTTCAAACAAATCCAAGTCTCTGTCAAATGGTTAAAATTTTCCTTGAGGATCCAGACTGGCAAACAACTGCTGTCGATTCGAGACAGCAGAAGAATTCCACTACACCTGAATTGAGTAAGAGAACTCATAGGCCAGTTTTCAGGAAAGTGCACCTGGAAAGTCCAGCTACAGCTGGTTCGTAACAGTTAAATTGCTTAGCAACATCCAAATCAGAACCAATCAAAATAATGGTCTTGTTAAATGGTCACCCAGTTCTCATGGAGGTGCGGCTGTATCAGTGGATGCAGAACCAGGCTTTACTAAAATTCACTCTAGACACCAAGCCTTAAGTTTGCGTAAGAACTCAGCCAGAATGAGAAGCTATACAGGGAACCCTACATATTAAAAGGTACAACTTTAGTTCTGGTATCTTAGAAGAAGCAGCTGGATCAGTTCCAATGATTGTAGTAAAAAGCTCAAGCCCAGGCTTCATGATTCAACTTGATTGGCTCAACATTTTTCGATTACAAAATGGCTTGCCTGAATGGTCCTAGTTAAATACACGGACATTTTTCAGGAAGTTTGAGGGACAATTAAAGGGGTGACAAAGCGGTGTTCCGCAAGGCTGGAAGTTGGGACCACAACTTCTCACTTTAATTAATCTCGGTGAAGGAACTGAAGGCATTCTGGCTAACTTTGCAGACAATACAATGATAGGTAGAGGGACGGGTAGCATTGAATAGGCGGGAGGAGGGGGGAGGTGACATAAGAAGGATTTGGACAGGTTAGGAGAATGAGTAAAGTAGTGGCAGATGGATTACAATAAGTGTGAGTTCATGCACTTTAGTAGGAAGCATGGACTATTTTCTAAATGGGGAGAAAATTCAGAAGTCTGAAATGCAATGAAACTTGGGAGTTCTAGTCCAGGTTGAGTCAGTTGTTAGGAAGGCAAATGCAATTATGGCATTTATTTTGCAAGGATTTGAATATAACAGCAGGGATGTGCTTTGGAGGCTCTACAAGACTCTAGTCTGACCATATTTGGAGCACTGTGCGCAGTCTTGGGCCCCAAATTTCAGGAAGGATGCATGTTCAAAGGTTCACGAGAATGGTCCCAGGAATGAAAAGCTTAACATACGAGGAACTTTTGAGGACTCTGGGACCGTACTTGATGGAGTTTAGGAAGATGAGGGGCGATCTAATAAAAACTTACAGAATACTGAATGGCTTGGACAGAGTGGATTTTGGAAAGATGTTTCCATTGGGAGGAGAGATTAAGACCCGAGGGCACAGCCTTAGAGTAAAGGGAAGCCCTTTTGGAATGGAGATAAAGAGAAACTTCTTCAGCCAGAGAGTGGTGAATCTATGGAATTCATTGCCACAGAAGGCTGTGGAGGCCAGGTCATTGAGTATACTTAAGACTAATAAAGATAGGTGGTTAATTGTCAAGGGGATCAAAGAGTTATGGGGAGAAAGGGGTTGAGAAACTTATCAGCTATGATTGAATGGCCGAGCAGACTCAATGGGTTGAATGGCCTAATTTCTGCTCCTATGTCTTATGGTCTGAAGTCCTAAGGCTACCTTACATGGTGACCAATGCATTAGCTTCTTTCCTCCAAGTCATTAACATACATTGTAAACAGTTGAGTCCCCAGCACTGGTCCCGCTGGAACCCCACTGGTTCCAGGACACAAACCTGAAAAAGAAGCCATTAACCTCACTTGCTGTTTCCTGCCTTTGAGTCACTTCTCCACTCAAGCCAATAAATCATCTCCAAGATTATAGCCTCTTATGACAATCTTTTGTGAGGTACCTTGTCAAACACTTTCTGGAAGGTCAAATACATCACATCTGAGCTGAAAATGTGTTGCTGGAAAAGCGCAGCAGGTCAGGCAGCATCCAGGGAACAGGAGAATCGACGTTTCAGGCACAAGCCTCTCTTCAGGAATGAGGAAAGTTTGTCCAGCAGGCTAAGATAAAAGGTAGGGAGGAGGGACTTGGGGGAGGGGCGTCGGAAATGTGATAGGTGGAAAGAGGTCAAGGTGAGGGTATAGGTCAGACTGGGGTGGGGGCGGAGAGGTCAGGAAGAAGATTGCAGGTTAGGAAGGCGGTGCTGAATTCGATGGATTTGACTGAGACAAGGTGGGAGGAGGGGAAATGA
>NC_057714.1:19085184-19118835 GCF_004010195.1 Chiloscyllium plagiosum | reverse complement strand
GCAACACATTTTCAGCTCTGATCTCCAGCATCTGCAGTCCTCACTTTCTCCTCAAATACAGCACATCTACTAGTTACCCGCTACTCTGATTGAGACTTCCTCAAAAAACACTAACAAATTAATTAGGCATGATTTTTGAAGTTATCCGCTTGATTCAGTAATGGTTTTCCAAATGTTCCACTATTATCTCGTTAATAATTGATACCAATATTTTTCCAACAATAGATGTTAGGTTAATCAGCATATAATTACTGGCTTTTTGACTCCGTCTCTTTTTGAATAGGGGTGTCACATTGGCAACTTTTAAAATCATCCTGTACTTCTCCAGAATCCAAGCATTTTCTTTAGCAAATTACAACCGATGCACCTATCTTTGCAACTACTACTTTTAGGAACCTAGAACGTAAATCATCAGGGCTGGGGGAACATGTCTGCCTTTAGTCCTATTAGCTTGTCTAATACTACTTGATGGTGACAATAACTTAATTTCACTCCTCTGCTCCGGCCTCTCATGGTGAGGCAACCAATGAGAGGAAAAAACATACTTGACCTCATCCTTACCAAACTAGGTGTCGCAGATGCATTTGTCCAGCATAGAATCTGCTATTGTGACAGATATAGTTCGTGGAGACAAAGTCCTGACTTCAAATTGAGAATGCTCTAAAATAAAAAGAACTAAGGATATTGGAAAATCAGAAACAAGGTTTATAAAATCATTAGGGGCATGGATAGGGTAAATAGACAAGGTCTTTTCCTTGGGGTGGGGTAGTCTAGAACTAGAAAGTGAGAGGGGAAAGATTTAAAAGGGACCCAAGGGGCAACTTTTTCACGCAAACGGTGGTGCATGTATGGAAGAGCTGCCAGAAGTAGTAGTGGAGACAGAAAAAAAAACTGCAAATGCTAGAATCCAAAGTAGACAAGCAGAAGGCTGGAAGAACACAGCAAGCCAGGCAGTATCAGGAGGTGGATAAGTCAGCTTTTCGGGTGTAACCCTTCTTCAGGACGTGACGGAGGCTGGTACAATTGCAACATTTAAAAGGCATCTGGATGGGTATATGAATAGGAAGGGTTTAGAGGGATATGGATAGGTGCTGGCAAGTGGGACTAGATTAGGTTAGGATATACTAGATTAGATTTTACTAGATTACTTACAGTGTGGAAACAGGCCCTTCGGCCCAACAAGTCCACACCGAACTTCCAAAGAGCAACCCACCCAGACCCATTCCCCTACATTTACTCCTTTACCTAACAATACGGGCAATTTAACATGGCTAATTCACCTAACCTGCACATCTTTGGACTGTGGGAGGAAACCAGAGCACCCGGAGGAAACCCACACAGACACAGGGAGAATGTGCAAACTCCACACAGACAGTTGCCTGAGGCGGGAATTGAACCCGGATTTCTGGTGCTGTGAGGTAGCAGTGCTAACCACTGTGCCGCCCATAAAGGGTCGGCATGGATGTGTTTGGTCTGAAGGATCTGTTTCCAGGCTGTATATCTTTATGACTCCATTACTCGATAGAAGCAAAAAACAAAAATTGCTGGATAAACTCAGCAGGTCTGACAGCATCCGTGGAGAGAAATCAGAACTAGCGTTTTAGGTCCGGTGACCCTTTTTTAGGATGGATGGTACTGGGAAAGGGTTGACATTTACATAGAAGATGGGATGGGGGGGGGGGGGGAGAAGGAAAGAGTGAATACTATGTAGAGATACAGCTCAAAGAGAGAGAAAAATAGGTGGACAGATAAAGGACTGGTACAGGGGTCAATCTGGGGGAATGAATAGCTGCTAATAAGGGCTATTAGTAGCCGACAATAGGTTGTGTGTGGTGGCAGCCCATGTGATAGCAAGGCCTGGTGTATGGGGATCGGGGCAAGTGCTGGAGCATGGGGACCGGGATAAGAACATAGTCTCAAGCCCTAAAATTGTTGGACTTACATTAGGTCAAGAAGGCTGCAGAGTTCCCAAGCGGATAATAGGTGCTGTTCTTCAGCTTCCGGAGCACAGCAGCAAGCCTGAAACAAAGATGTTTCTGTGCTGTATGACTCAGTGTTAGCCAGGAAACATGTAAGCGTGTTGAAGTAACAGGCAACTGGAAGTTCAGGGTCTTTTTTGATGACAGAACATAGGTATTCTGCAAAGTGGTCGCCCACTCTGACCTTTGTTTCTCCAAGGTAGCAGAGACCACACTGTGAGCAGTGAATATAGTAGATTAGATTGAATGAAATGCAAGTAAAGGAGTCGTCAGAGATGAACCAGCTGAAAATAAGAGCTGGATGGAAAGTGTAAGCAAAATAGATAAAATTTTCCAATTCAGGACGAGAGGGGGAAGCAGCACTGATAATGTCATTGAAATACGAGTGAAAGAATTGTGGGTGGGTGCCAGAGGGATCAAGGGATGTTCCAATTACCCCACAAAGAGACGGGCATAACTGGGGCTCACGACCACATATTTGACCTGAAGGAAATGAGAGGAGTTAAAAGAGAAGCCATTTAAAGTGAGGATGAGCTTGGCCAGGCGGGGGAGGGTGGTGGTGGACGGGGACTTTCAGGCCTTTTTCAAGAAGAATCAGAGAGCCCTGGGACCATCCTGATGGGGAATGGGTGTGTAAAGGGATTGGCAAGAGCCAGCGAACTAGAAATTCTGAAACTGACAAAGAGTCAGAGGAATTGCAGATGTAAGTGAGAAAAGGACTGGACAAGGAGAGATAAAAAATATCGAGTCAAGGTAGGAAGAGATGAGTTCTATGGGACAGGGGCAGGCAAAAACAATGGGTTTACTTGGGCAGTCTTGTTTGTGGATTTTGGGAAGGAGGTAGAAATGAGCTGTGTGGGGTTAGGACACTATTGAGCTTGGAGGTGGTGGCAGGGAAGATCACCAGATGAAATGGGGTTAGTGACTCTGGTGAACACAAATGACCTGGTGCTCTATGGTGGGGTATTGGTCCAGGGGCGGATAAGAGGAGGTATCTGCAGAGACACTCAACCTCTGTGATATATAGATCATTAATGCAGAGTACAACAGCACCATCCTTGTTGGCAGGCTTGATTGGAAAGTCAGGCTTAGACCTGACAGCACAGAGAGCAGAATTCAAAGTTTGTGCGAAGATTTGTAGCTCGGGTGCTCGTTGCTGTGGTTCTGTTCGCTGAGCTGGAAGTTTTTATTGCAGAATACATTGTTTTGTGTGGTATTGTGGTAAATGTGGCAGACTTTGGCCAGATCTATAGAGCATAAGTATAAGGTGAGGAGCAAGTTTCTATCAGAGAGTGATAGAAATATGGAACATGCTGCCTGAGGGGGTGGTGGAAGTAGGTACCTTTACAACATTTAAGAAGCATCTGGACGAACACTTTAAATGCCAAGGGATAGAAGGTTATGCACCAAGTGCAGGTAAATAGGATTAGTGTAGTTTGGTGTTTGCTGGTCAGCATAGATATGGTGGGTCGAAAGACCTGTTTCTATGCTGTTTAACCATGTCTAGCAACTCAAGACTGGGTATCCACGAAGCACTGTGGACCATCAGCAGAACCTTCATTGGACAGGTCAACAGGCCGAGGGGTAGCAGATGGAGCTTAATTTAAATAAATGTGAGGTGTTGCATTTTGGCAAGGCAAATCAGGACAGGACTTATATACTTAATGGGAGGGCCTGGGGAGTGTTGCCGAAAAGGGACCTTGGGGTGCAGGTTCATAATTCCTGGAAGGCGATTCACAGGTACTCAGTCTAGAATCATAGAACCGTACAGTGTGGAAGCATGCCATTCAGCCCACCAGGTTCGCACTGACACTCTGAAGTGCATCCCAACCCAACCACCCTGTCCCATAACCCTGCATTTCCACATATACAGTCAGGAGGCTGAGAAAACACAGCAAGCCAGGCAGCATCAGGAGGTGCAGAAGGCGATCTTTTGGATCAAGACCCTTCATCAGGATTGGAGAAGGGGAAGGGAGCTCAGAAGTAAATAGAGGGAGGGGTTGGGGCTCAGGGAATAGGTAGGTGGGATAGCGATCCATGGATATAGGTAGGGGTTTATTGTGATAGGTCAGAGGGAAGGGCAGAGTGGATAGGTGGGAAGGAAGATGGACAGGTAAGGTTAGGTCAAGGAAGTGGGGAGAAGAGTAAGGGCTGGACATGGGATGAGGTTGAGGATGGACAGATAGTGAAGCTAGTGAGGACTATGTTGAGAAAGTAGAGGGCATGGTTAGCACACCACCACTCTCACCTCCATCCAGAGCCCCAAACAGTCCTTCCTGGTGAGACAGAGGTTCACCTGCACCTCCTCCAACCTAGTTTACTGCAGCCGGAGCTCCCATTATGGTCAATTCCCGCTCTGACATGTCCATCTTTGACTTCCTCCAATGCCGCAGTGAATCAGACCACAAATTGGAAGAACACCTCATTTTCCACCTGATCAGCCTACAGCCCGTAGGACTAATCATTGAGTTCTCTAATTTAAAATAACCTTTCCACCTATCTCCCATTCCAGCTCAGCTTCCTTCTATTCTATCTCCTGACCCTTCTTTGCAGTTACCAGCCGGATTCATCCGTCCCATCGACCATCTAGTCCTCAACATAGTCCTTAGTAGCTTCACTATCTCTCCACTACCACCCCCCCACTTCCTTCCTCCTCCCCAGTCCTGATTAAGGGTCTTGATCCAAAACATCAACTTCTCCATCTCTTGATGTTGCCTGTGTTCTTCCAGCCTCCTGTTTATATACTTTGGATTCCAGCATCTGCAGTTTGTTTTGTCTCCAACCTGCATTTCCCATGGCTAATCCATCTTTACTCAGAGTAGTAAGGGTATGGAATGCTTTGCCTGCAACGGTAGTAGATTCGCCAAGTTTAAGTACATTTAAGTCGTCATTGGACAGGCATATGGACGTACATGGAACAGTGTAGGTGTGATGGGCTTCAGATTAGTATGACAGGGCGACGCAACATCGAGGGCCGAAGGGCCTGTACTATGCTGTAATGTTCGATGAGATAAATCCCTGGACATGATTTAACATGGCCCATCAACCCGACCTGCACATCTTTGAAACTGATCCGGTTCCCTCAAAAACAGCCCTCAGAGAGAACAGGATTTCCCACACTTCTGTTTCTTTTTTGTTTTTTTGCAGAGGCTGGTATCCCGTCACCCTTTATTGACATGTGCTCAATACATTGACTCTGACCAGCCAGTTCAGTGCCAGTCCCCTTTGTTTCCCTCTGAATCTATATTTTTCTCTCTGAATCTCCTGTTGTTTACTTAAAATCTCCACACTAGCACTGCACAAGCCAGCAGTAGTGCTTATATTTTCCCCACATGGCTATGTGAGAATGTGGAATGACTCAAGTAAAAAGACAGCATTGTGCAAGAACTTTATTCTATATTTTCCACCACCAGGAAAACATCCATTTGGCAAATGAAACATTAACACGCAAAGCCTGATAAGGGCAATACTTAGACTGTTCTTATCAGTCAACCAGATTAACAGCCCCAATCAGGGAAATCATTCTATGAGGTCTGCCTTGCTGACATCATTGCAGTCACTACTGTTCATCAGCTGTACTCCATTTACAAAGGATGTTGTGAAATTTGAAAAGGTTCAGAAAAGATTTACAAGGACGTTACCAGGGTTGGAGGGTTTGAGCTACAGGGAGAGGCTGAATAGGCTGGGGGTGTTTTCCCTGGAGTGTCAGAGGATGAGGGGTGATCTTACATAGGTTTATAAAATCACGAGGGGCATGGATAAGATAAATAGACAAGGTTTTTTCCCTGGAGTGGGGAGTCAGTAATCAGAGGGCACAGTTTAGGGTGAGAGGGGAAAGATTTAAAAGGACATTTCATGCAAAGGGTAGTGTATATATGGAATGAGCTGCCAGAGGAAGTGGTGAAGACTGATACAATTACATTTATAAGGCACCAGGATGGGTAAATGAACAGGAAGGTTTTAGAAGGATATGGACCAAGTGCTGGCAAATGGGACAAGATTAGTTTAGGATATCTGGTCGGCAAGGACGAGTTGGACCTAAGGATCTGTTTCAGTGTTGTACATCTCTATGATTCTAAGTGAGTAGGGTGGTAAAGATGGCGTACAGCATGCTTGCCTTCATCAGTCAACACACTGAGTACAAAAGTTAAAAATCACAACACCAGCTTATAGTCCAACAGGTTTAATTGGAAGTACTAGCTTTTGGAGTGCTGTTTCTTCATCAGGTGTTTATGGAGTACACAATTGTAAGACACAGAATTTATAGCAAAACGTTTAAAGTTCCCCTGAGAACGTAACTTTTAACACAGGTTTCGTGATTTACATATGAAAGAAGTGAAACTAAGATGGTCATTCAGATGAGAGACTTAACAAACAATCAAGGTATTTTTCAATGTATAATTTCAGTTACAGCACACTGTAAACTTTTTGTTATAAATTCTGTGTCTTACAATTGTGTACTTCAAAAACACCTGTTGAAGGAGCAGCGCTCGGAAAGCTAGTGCTTTCAATCAAACCTGTTGGACTATAACCTGGTGTTGTGTGAGTTTTAACTTTGTCCACCCCAGTCCAACACCAGCATCTTCAAAGTATAAAAGTTATCCTGTCATGTTGCAGCTGTATAAGACTTTAGTTAGGCCACATTTAGAATGCTTTGTGAAGTTCTGGTTGCCACACTATAGTGAGGATGTCAAGGTCTTGGAGAGGGAGAGGATGTTGCCTGGATTGGACTAGACAGTGGACAAATTTGGATTATTTTTGCTCGAGCATCAGAGGCTGAGGAATGACCTGATAGAAGTGTATAAAATAATGAGAGGCATGGATATGGTGGATACTCAGCGACTTTTTCCCAGGGTGAAAATATCAAACACGAGGGGGGATAGGTTTTTTTTAAAACAAAGGATGATTGGTGCCATCAATGTGCTGCCAGGGAGGTGGTAGAAGCAGATAATCAGCATAATTTAAGAGGAAGTTAGACACATACATGACCAGGCAGGGAATAGAGGGATACAGACCATTTGCAGGCAGTTGGGATTAATTTAGAAAGGCATTAAAGGTTGGCACAGACAGGGAAGGGCCTGTTCCTTGTTGAACTGTTCTATTTTCCATGTTTTATGTTCAGATCATCAGTTTTCTAAAAACAAAAAAATTCAAAGGCCTCCTTTGGTGAATTATAGGGCATAGGATGCCACCATTGTTTTGCATTTAAGTTACTAGTTCTGTTAGTATTTTTTCTCACAAACTATTCATGAACAGTACTTTCTACACAAAAGGACTGGATTCATATTAGATTTCTAACCTTAACTTAAAGGGCATAAAAGAGAACATTGTATGTCCACAGTGATCAGTGTCCCCTCTGTTAGGAAATGGAAGCTGTAAGTATTGTCCTATACATGCAATTTACTTGCATCCTTAGTCTTGGCCTCCTCCATCGCCAGACCATGGCAACACGACGCCTGGAGGAAGAGCGCCTCATCTTCCGCCTAGAAACTTTCCAACCACAAGGGATGAATGCAGATTTCTCCAGCTTTCTCATTTCCCCGCCCCCCACCTTATCTCAGTCCCAACCCTCGGACTCAGCACCGCCTTCTTGACCTGCAATCTTCTTCCCGACCTCTCCGCCCCCACCCTCTCTCCGGCCTATCACCCTCACCTTAACCTCCTTCCACCTATCGCATTCCCAACGCCCCTTCTCCCTACCTTTTATCTTAGCCTGCTTGGCACACCCTCCTCATTCCTGAAGAAGGACTTATGCCCGAAACGTCGATTCTCCTGCTCCTTGGATGCTGCCTGACCTGCTGCGCTTTTCCAGCAACACATTTTTCAGCTCTGATCTCCAGCATCTGCAGTCCTCACTTTCTCCTAGTGGAGTCACATGTAGGCTAGTTCAGGTAAGGATGGCAGTTCACTTCCCTACAGGACATCAGTGAACATTTCTTGAACAGTCTGAGAAAAGTGCATTCAAGCGTAATCCCAACATTTTAAAAAATCTCCAAAAATAAATCAGGGCTGCACGGTGGCTTAGTGGTTAGCATTGCTGCGTCACAGTGCCAGGGATCCCCTCCGATTCAATTCCCATCTCGGGAATGAGACTGTCTATGTGGAGTTTGTAATTTCTCCCAGTGTCTGTGTGGGTTTCTTCTGGATGCTCCAGTTTCCTCCCACAAGCCAAAGATGTGCAGGTTAGCTAAATTGGGCACAGTGATCAGGGATGTGTAAGTTTGAGGTATTAATCATGGGTAAATGTAGAGTGGTGGGGGAATGGGTCTTGGGTGGGTTACTCTTCAGAGGGTCGGGGTGGACTTGTTTGTCCAAAAGGCCTGTTTCCATACTGTAGGAATTCTATGAAATCAGCAGACAAAGATAACTTGGGAAACAAAGGATGTGCACTCCTTTAATACACAGGCCATTTCTCACAATCTGATATGCGAGATTTAATTTTAACGGAACATTGGAACAATCTTTTTCGCATGATTCGTAGTTTAGTGTGTTCCAGAGCTTCAGTTACTGGGAGGAAATGTCACCAAAGTTTACAACTTCCTCACTCAAAGTTGCCATTACCACTTCATACTCGTATGTCTTCAAACTTGCTGTCAAATGAGTTGATCATTTACATTTCAAGGAAACCTTTATAATCCGACAGCGACGGATGCATGTTAATTCACTTAAAAAGTTTTAGAAAAGTTTTAGATTTCACTATACAAAGGGAGAGAAAGTCATTGTAGTAATGCAGATTGAAGTTCTGCATTATGATTGTGTAAAAATCTCACTCGACTCTGAGGAAATTACCTAACAAATTAAAAATTCTGATGGGAACCCTCTTTAAAAAAAAGCCCCTTAAAGTCAGAAAATTCAGAAGGTTCTGACTCACTTATCCAAAATAGCCACAAGGTAAAGCTAGAAGGTTAAAACCTGCTCTAATCTTTGGCTAACTGTTTAGTTGAACTCTCAAACTATTGATCCACCTCAATTAGACTCCCCAACTTGATGGACTCAAACTCCCGGAGCTCCTGACCCGATCTGGCCCTGATAGAAGTGACACCAATGCCTCCCACCGACTGGACCTTGTCAGATCCAACACCACCAAGCCACTACCATCTGCACACTTAACCCAGTCAAACCGGACTCCGCATCCACTTCCCACGGAACCAATTGGATATAGTTCCACCATCCCAATACCAATGCTCCTGATCCCCATTAAGCACATATTCACACATCTCCCCGGTAACCACAACCTACCCCTCCGACTCCCAACCTTTGCCTCACTTTACATACATACTCTCTCATAAATGCTTGCAAAGTCTCTGCTGGACATTTAAACATTACAGTAAGGCACTAAGTTTTAGGAGGCACTATTTTGACCATGCTCTTCTCCACTGCTAGATTTGTGGATTCCTGGACAGGTTCATAATAAGAGACCCCTTTCCAGAAATCTCCAGTACAGAAGTCATCCAAAAGATGTGTGAATTTAAAAAAAAAATACGATAAGAGTTGGAAAGAGGGTTCCTGACGCTAATTGGAATTTCTGGACAATTCAGCATTCAATAATTATGACCAACCTGAATTTCCAGCTCCACACCAGTACAAAAGACATCATTACTGACTGGCGTTGCCCAATGCCTCAGTCAATAATGAGAAGGTGTGTAATAGCCCCTCTCTACAAAGCAATCAAGTTCAATCGTTAATTCAGCAAAATGAGAAACAATGGAAGCACAAGCCAGTGATTCTCCATTCCTGATCACAGTGTTGGTGTGGTAATCCACTGCACCACATCCAGGGCAACTAATTTATTAATTTGTTAAGAGTTTTTAATTGCAGGTCAAAAGGCCAAACTGGTTGAAGGACATTATGAGCTCATGAATTCATAAAAGCACACCACATAATGATAATTTTCCAAGTACCAGGAAATAGTCGGCCATGTACTAGCAAACAACATAATAACAATAGAATAACAGGTGGCAGTCAGCAAGACATCAGTAATTCATTAACATTGAATTATTCCATTACCTCCACAGAAGTAAATGGTACAACAGATCACAAAATGTCAATGGAATTTCTCAAGTTTGTGTATCTAAAGCTTGGGACCACACACTATTGGCTTTAATTGTACAGATTCTGAACATCTTTGTTTTACGTTGTTCATCAGTAACACCAGATCAAGAGAGAGGGTTGTAACACAAGACTAAAGGTATTTGCATTTCAAATAATACCTAAGTAATAATGTGCTTCTACATGGAAGTAAGAATATCTTATACCCCATCGTTTTTTCTGCCCTCCCTTTTGTCACCTTCAAAGGCAATGAATTTTGTTAGAATTAAATTCTGTAGTTACTGTAGCCCTGCAAGATTTCACCCAAATACCTATTTTTCATTGCTGAGTTGAAAGATCAGTGTTGGCAAATAATTCAGTCACACAGGATGACATTAACTTAGCCTGACAATGTACTTAGATGTCCATAAATACACCTCAGTAAAGGTCTACATAAAATTCAGTGAAGATCTTTCTTGTACCTCACCTTTTTTTGAAAAATATCAGTTGTCCTTGAGATATGGCAAATGCTAGTAAAACTATTATTTATGCCTGTTCCTAATTTCAATCGAAAAGGTGTCACTGAGTCCATTTCTTTACTGCTGTTGGTATAGTGGTACACGGTGCATCTACAGTGCTGAGGGAGGGAGTCTTGGCCTAGCAAAAGTGAAGGAGCAACACTACAGTACCAAGTCAGAACAATATGTGCCTTAGAGGAACTTGTCAATAGTCATGTATTCACTCAGTACTGAACAGAATTGTGAAATAACCCTGAAACCATCATATTCTATTTGGACCAATTGTAGGGACTTTGAACCAAAACAAGATCCTTATATCTGTTGAATGCACGTCACAGAGATACAAGAAAGAATTAACCAAGTTAGATTGGGAAAAGAAATTAAAAGACATGACAGTTAGTAAACCATTATAAACACTTAAAACATTTAAAAGAAACCCACAGATTGGTGACTGTCTGCAGATTATCTTCCACACCCTCTGCTTGACCAAAGCAGCTATGAAGGTAATTGCAGAGGAAGTGAGCAATTATGGGGTCTGTCAAAGAACCTGAGTCCTGTGCAGGTAAAGAATCAAAAACCTGCTCTGAAATGCCAGTTAAGTGGCACAGCAGTATGTTAATAAAGACTTTTTGTAGAGTCAACAAGAAATGTTACTTTGCAACCAGACAGTTGGGCCAGGTGAGTGAACGTATCAATGGCATAAGTACCACTTCGCAATCGCGGTCAAGACAGACGACAATTTAGCTTCTGCGAGCAGACAAGAGGATAGGTTGTCACAGGATGTCATTAAGTCTGGGCGCAATTATTTAGGACAAACAGATCCACAATGTAAGGGAACAGGTCAAGCATTAGCAGTAGAGTGTCTGATCCGAAGCTGTTCAGCTCTGTACAGAGAAAGGCAATGTAGATTGCAGGAGCAATTATAGATGACAAGGCTGTAAAGGTCAGGTGTTAAGTGTGAGAATATACCCAATTTGGTGTTGCCATATGGGCACAGAGGAGGCAAACAAGAAAATGTGATGCATGAGGACACAGAGTATCCTTAGTTGTTTTTTTTTGGCTCTCTGCTACTGGCAATGCAAGATTTTGGGGTTGATGACCTAGAGGATGCACTGCCTCTTCCACAGCCACTACCAGCAGTTAGTCAGAAAGGTCGTGCAGAGGTCACACTCAGAATCAGGGACACGTTGTACACAAGTCCCAGGTCCTGATGGCAGATCTGGTAGCTGAGGTCTGTAAAATCCAGAAAGCTACTGGACACCGGTGTCCTGCTCTGTCCCACGCTCAGAATGGGACTGTGGTTTATGTCACAGTAAATGTGCCTTGCACAAGTGATGGAGAACAAAGCTCCAATCACTAAGTGGATATTATGTTGAGGTTGTACAGGACGTTGGTGAGGCTTCTTCTGCAATACTGGTGTCCAGTTCTGGTCACCCTTCTATAGGAAGGATATTATTAATCTGGAGACATTTATGCCAAGAATGGAAGGTTTAGGAGAGACTGGATAGGCTGGGACCTTTTTCATGGGAATGTAAGAGATTGAGGGGTGATCTTAATCAGAGTTAAAGTGGATGACAGATTTTTTTTCCCCTAGGGTGGGGCATATCTCTAAGGCGAGAGGAGAAAGATTTAAAAATGACAGTCATAGAGATGTACAGCAGAGAAACAGACCCTTCGATCCAACTCGTCCATCCCAACCCAATCTAGTCCCGCCTGCCAGCATTCAGCCCATATCTCCATCCAGATGCCTTTTAAATGTTGCAATTGTACCAGCCACCACCACTTCCTCTGGCAGCTCATTCCATCCTCTCTCTGCGTGAAAAAGTTACCCCTAAGGTCATGGTGGCAATTCTTTTTTACACACACGTGTGGTATGAACTTCCAGAGGAAGTGGTGGATGCAGGTACAGTTACGTTTAAAATACATTTAGATAAATACATAAATAAGAAATGTTTGGAGGGATATGGACAAAGCACAGGCAGGTGGGGCTAGTTTAGTTTGGGATTATAGTTGGCATGGACTGATTGGACCGAAGGGTCTGTTTCCATGCTGTATGATGCTTTGACTTCATGAAAGGACACAGATTGAGATGTAATATCAGCAGAAAGTCATTGCGAAACACATCCCGAACAGCAATAAAGCTTTAGTGATGGGACCGTGTTTATTTAGTTACCTCACTTGAGCGAGTCAGGTATATATGGGTTTTTCCACAGTATTCCTCGCACACTTTTCCACGGGCCTGGCATTCAGTGAAGGGTCAAGCTATTTTATGGCATTCTCCTTAGGCTCATTCAATTCATTCTCATCTGAGAAGTGCTGCTCCTGCCTACTGTCCTGTTGTAATGCATCTCACACTGCATGGACAAGTTGTGCAGTGCACTGCAGACCATGACGTTTTGGTACACCTTTTGCTACATTCTGCAGAGTCCTTCCAGACCAGCCAAAACATTAAAAAAACCACATTTTCAGCAAGCCAATGGTTTGCTTGACGGTAGTACTTGTGGAGGTGTGAGCTGCTGCATAATGCCCTGCCGCTGTGCAATGGGGATGCCTTATTGGTGTCAGCAACCAGCATACTGTGTCCAAGAGCCCTCTCCTTTCATTGATATGGTATTGGACACAGAAAAACAAAAGCAATTATCTAACAGCCTGCAGAACATTGCTGCAACTTCACTGTTATAAGGATGGAACTTAGAAGAGACTGCCTAAAACATGCTTCTTAGCCCCTCGAAGTGTGCAGAGGATACCTACAACAAAATTGACACTGGAGCTGTGTGGACATGATAAAAGACTCATGGCAGGGAGGTGGGGAGACAAATTTTCTGTCTTCTGTTTCCAATGCCAAATGCACACAGCAAACATGATCTCTACAGCTGAAAAATCAGTACATGTTGGGCACAGTATATTTGGCCACTGAGTTCTGCCACTGAACAAATAAAAGAATACATTATTTAAACACAGTCATAATATCAGATATTTATCAAATGGAATGTGGTCGTTTGGAAATGCAGCGGATGTCAGTAGAGCAAAATGAGTGAGCATGACATACTGATTGTGAATTCTTTATCAGAATTCATCTGGTAACAGGACTAAAGTATTTTTTAAAAATCTCTAACTCATTTCTTTTTGCCTTTCAATCACAGGTGTCTGTTATGAACTTGTATCAGTATATTTTAGATTTTCAGCATCTGAATTTCTTTATTTATTTATACAGCAAATAGTACATACAATTAAATTTCACTAGCAACTGGCTGGGACACAAAGGAGCAACAAATTGAACATAGTTGCTGGAATAATATTTGGAAAGGAATAAAAAGTCACAAGTGATCAAATAAAAGTGGCCTCACAGCCTTTCATCACACCCATAGCCACTCGACATAAATGCTTTTATAAACAATCTTCCCTTTTACTTTATTCCCCTACGGTGCTGTTACCTTTGCTGATTTGGTGAACTGATTGCCTGACCAGTCACGTGGGGTGAAAAACAAATTAAATTATATTTGTATAACATCTTTCAAAGCTCTTTATTACTAGACCAGGATACTGAAAGAACTGCTGTTCTCTTTGAACAACAGCAGAAGCAACAGTTTTATAGCACCTTTAATTTATTAAATATCCTAAGCTTCTTCAGCTGAGCTTTGTAGAACAGAATTAGGTACAAACAACATTGAATTATTTGGGTTCGTTTTAAGGGGAGTTTTAAAAGAAGCTAGATAAGTTTAGAAAATGAATTCCAGGACTACAGTCATAGACCTTTGAAGGCACAGCACCTATAGTGGAGCAATTAAAAGTAACCGGCCAGGCAGCATCCGAGTAGCAGGAGGGATTATGTTCGAAACGTCGATTCTCCTGCTCCTTGGATACTGCCTGACCAGCTGTGCTTTTCCAGCACATCTTTTGACTCTGATCTCCAGCATCTGCCATCCTCACTTTCTCCCTATTAAAATTAGGCATGGTGAAGAGACCAGGAGAAAGTGAGGACAGCAGATGCTGGAGATCAGCGTTGAGAGTGTGATGCTGGAAAAGCACAGCAGGTCAGGCAGCATCCGAGGAGCAGGAGAATCAACGTTTCGGGCATTCCTGAAGGGTGTATGCCTGAAACGTTGATTCTCCTGCTCCTTGGATGCTGCCTGACCTGATGTGCTTTACCAGCACCAAATTCTCAACCATGGAGGAGACCAGAACTAGTTAGACCATAAGATCTTTTAGAATTAGAATCCCTACAGTGTGGAAACAGGCCCAACAAGTCCACACTGACCCTCTGAACAGTAACCCAAGCAGACCTATTCCCCCTACCCTATGTTTGCTCCTGACTAATGCACCTAACCTACACAAAACTGAACACTATGGGCAATTTAAGCATGGCCAATCCACCTGACCTGCACATCTTTGGACTGTAGGAGGAAACCAGAGCACCCAGAGGAAACCCATGCAGACACGGGGAGAATGTGCAAATACCACACAGTCGCCCGAGGCTAGAATTGACCAGAGTCCCTGGCACTGTGAGGCAGCAGTGCTAACCACTGAGCCACTGTGCTGCCCCTATGATATAGGAGCATAATTAGGACATTTAGCCTATCAAAGTTGCTCTGCCAATCAATCATGGCTGATGTGTTTCTCAAATCCATTCTCCTAGCAATCCTTGATTACTTTACTAATCAAGAACCTATCTATCTCTGTCTTAAATGCAATAAATATATACTTGGCCTCTACAACATTCTACAGCAACGAATTCCATAGATGAACTATCCTCTCTCTGAAGAAATTCCTCATCTCAGTTCCAAAGAGTCATCCCTTCATTATGAGGCTGTGCCCTCAGGTCCTAGTCTCTCCTACCAATGGAAACATCTTCTCAACATCCACTCAAGCGAGGCCTCTCAGTGTCATGTAAGTTTCAATCAGATTCCCCTCTTCAATCTTAACTCCATTGAGTACAGGTCCAGAGTCCTCAATTGTTCCTTATATGACAAGCCCTTCATCCCTGGCATCATTCTTCTAAACCTCCTCTAGACCCCCTCCATTTCTAGTACATCGTTGTTTAGATATTGGCCTCAAAACTGTTCCCAATATTCCAAATGCAGTCTAACCAGAGCCTTATACAGTCTCACCAGTACGTCTCTACTCTTGTACTCTCACCCTCTTGAAATGAATGCTTACATTGCTTTTGAAGAAGGGCTTCTGCCCGAAACGTTGATTCTCCTGTTCCTTGGATGCTGCCTGACCTGCTGCGCTTTTCCAGCAACACATTTTCAGCTTTGATTTCCTAACTGCCAAATGAACCTGCATGTTAACCTCAAGACAGTCCTGAGCTAGGACTCCAAATTCTTTTGTTCTTCAGATTTCCAAAGCCTTTCCCTATTTAGAAAAGAGTCCATGCCTCTATTCTTTCCACCAAAGTACACAACCTTATACTTTCCCATTTTGTATTCCACCTGCCACTTCTTTGCCCACTCATCTAGATATGTCCAAGTCCTTTTGCGGCCTCCCCACTTCCTCAACACCATTTGTCGCTCCACCTTTCTTTGCTTCATTTGGAAACTTAGCAACAATAACCTCAATTCCTTCATCCAGATCCTTAATGTATAACATAAATAGCTGTGATACTCTGTTATCCCACTTTTTAGATTAGAATCAATCTAAACAACAGGTCATAGACAGAGAACACAGGGGGCTAACACCTTCAACATATCGTCTAGCTATCACCATTGTTAACAGCTAATCCGAGAATGCAACTTTAAAAAAAGGGTTTTGTGATTTACACATGAAAGAAGTGAAACTATCACAGTATTCTAACAGATGAAAGGCTTAACAGACAATCAATTCTTCAATGTATAATTTCAGTTACATCACACTGCAAATTTTTGCTATAAATTCTGTGTTACGATCGAGCCCTCCACAATCACCTGATGAAGGAGCGTCGCTCCGAAAGCTAGTGTGCTTCCAATTAAACCTGTTGGACTATAACCTGGTGTTGTGTGATTTTTAACTTTGTACACCCCAGTCCAACACCAGCATCTCCGAATTTTGAAGAGCAGGTGTGCATGCTGGAATGGATAGAGATAGAGGAATTGATGTGCTGAAAATTTTGTCAAACATTAAGATTGACAAGTCGCCAGGCCCAGACCAGATTTGTCCTCGGCTGCTTTGGGAAACGAGAAATGCAAATGCTTCACCACTTGCGAAGATCATTGCATCCTCGGTCTCCACTGGAGTCGTACCTGAGGACTGGAGAGAGGCAAATGTAATTCCTCTCTTCAAGAAAGGAAATAGGGAAATCCCCGGCAATTACAGACCAGTAAGTCTCACGTCTGTCGTCTGCAAGGTGTTAGAAAGGATTCTGAGGGATAGGATTTATGACCATCTGGAAGAGCATGGCTTGATTAAATGCAGTCAACACGCTTTGTGAGGGGCAGGTCATGCCTCACAAACCTAATTGAGTTCTTTGAGGATGTGACTAGAAAAGTTGATGAGGGTCAAGCTGTGGATGTGGTGTATATGGACTTCCGCAAGGCATTTGATAAGGTTCCCCATGGTAAGCTCATTCAGAAGGTCAAGAGGAATGGGATACAGGGGAACTTAGCTGTCTGAATACAGAATTGGTTGGCCAACAGAAGACAGCGAGTGGTAGTGGAAGGAAAATATTCTGCCTGGAAGTCTGTGGTGAGTGGTGTTCCACAGGGCTCTGTCCTTGGGCCTCTACTGTTTGTAAATTTTATTATGACTTGGATGAGGGGATTGAAGGATGGGTCAGCAAGTTTGCAGACGACTCGAAGGTTGGAGGTGTCATTGACAGTATAGAGGGCTGTTGTCGGCTGCAGCGGGACACTGACAGGATGCAGAGATGGGCTGAGAGGTGGCAGATGGATAAATGCGAGGTGATGCATTTTGGAAGGTCGAATTTGAAAGCTGAGTACAGGATTAAGGATAGGATTCTTGGCAGTGTGGAGGAACAGAGGGATCTTGGTGTGCAGGTACATAGATCCCTTAAAATGGCCACCCAAGTGGACAGGGTTGTTAAGAAAGCATATGGTGTTTTGGCTTTCATTAACAGGGGCATTGAGTTTAAGAGTTGTTAGATCTTGTTGCAGCTCTATAAAACTTTGGTTAGACCGCACTTGGAATACTGCGTCCAGTTTGGGTCGCCCTATTATAGGAAAGATATGGATGCTTTGGAGAAGGTTCAGAGGTTTACCAGGATGCTGCCTGGACTGGAGGGCTTATCTTATGAAGAGAGGTTGACTGAGCTCGGACATTTTTCATTGGAGAAAAGGAGGAGGAGAGGGGACCTAATTGAGGTATTCAAGGTAATGAGAGGCATAGATAGAGTCGATAGCCAGAGACTATTTCCCAGGGCAGAAATGGCTAACACGAGGAGTCATAGTTTTAAGCTGGTTGGAGGAAAGTATAGAGGGGATGTCAGAGGCGGGTTCTTTACGCAGAGAGTTGTGAGAGCATGGAATGCGTTGCCAGCAGCAGTTGTGGAAGCAAGGTCATTGGGGACATTTAAGAGACTGCTGGACAAGCATATGGTCACATGCATATGGTGCATACATGAGGATCAATGGTCGGCACAACATCGTGGGCTGAAGGGCCTGTTCTGCGCTGTACTGTTCTATGTCCACTGGCTCTCCTTCATCTAATTTGCTCATTACTTCCTCAAATAATTCTAACAGATTTGTCAGGCATTACCTCTCTTTAATGAGGCCGTGCTGGCTCCATCCTATTTTACCATGCACTTCCAAGTACTCTGCAATGTCACCCTTAATAATGGACTCTAAAATCCTACCAGTAACAAGGTCAGGCCAATTGGCTCTAGCGATTGCTGTAAGTTGATTGTAAATATTGAAACTTGCGAGGCTGGAGGAGATTATAAAAGATAGTGAAAGGTGAGACCATGAAGTGAATTGAAAACAATGTTAAGCATTTAAGTTACTAATCATAGATCTGTACAACACAGAAACAGACCTTTTGGTGCGACTCATCTATGTAAACAAGATATCCTAAATAAGTCTCATCCCATTGCCAGCATTTGGCCCATATCCTGCTAAACCCCTCCTACTCATCTAACCAACCAGATGCCTTTTAAATGTTGTAAATGTACCAGCCTCCACCACTTCCTCTGGCAGCTCATTCCATACACGCACCACCATCTGCATGAAAAAGTTGCAACTTAGGTCCCTTTTATATCTTTCCCCTCTTAACCTTAAACTTATGCCCTCTAATTTTACACTCCCCCACCCGAGGGAAAAGACCTTGTCTATTTACCCTATCAATGCCCCTCATGATTTTATAAAACTTTTACTTGACTGGGAGCCAATAATAGACAGCGAGACAAAATGAAAAGTGAAAAGGTGAAAAGGCAAGTAAGAACATGAACTACAAGTGTTGGATGACCTCAAGTTGGGACGGCAAGGTGGCTCAGTGGCAGTGACCGAGGTTCGATTCCCACCTCGGGCAACAGTCTGTGTGGAGTTTGCACATTCTCCCTGTGTCAGCATGGATTTCCTCCCACAGTCCAAAGATGTGCAGTTCATGAGAATTGGCCATGTTTAAATTGCCCATAGTGTTTGGTGCATTAGTCAGAAGCTGAAAAATGTGTTGCTGGAAAAGCGCAGCAGGTCAGGCAGCATCCAAGGAGCAGGAGAATCGACGTTTCAGGCATAAGCCCTTCTTCAGGAATGAGGAAGGTGTGCCAAGCAGGCTAAGATAAAAGGTAGGGAGGAAGGACTTATCATCGGATATGTGGAACAGTCCATCTTCCGCAGCTACACTGGCACCACCCCCCACCTTTTCCTCTGCTACATCGATGACTGTATCGGCGCTACCTCGTGCTCCCACGAGGAGGTTGAGCAGTTCATCCACTTTACTAACACCTTCTACCCCGACCTCAAATTTACCTGGACCGTCTCAGACTCCTCACTCCCCTTCCTAGACCTCTCCATTTCTATCCTTTCTCCACGTTAGTCAGGAGTAAATATAGGTTAGAGGAATGGATCTAGATGGGTTACTCTTCTGAGGGCTGGTGTGGACTTGTTGGGCCAAATGGTCTGTTTCCGCACTGTAGGGATTCTAATCAAGTTTACTGAGTGGAAAACGTGGGAGGTCAACCACAGTATCTCTTATGTCCACCTCAGAAGGACATCACCTTGGTTTAATTCAGAGATCATATCCAAAGAAGCAGAAAGTTTGTTGTAAGGGTGCGGCACTGGAGCAATTATGGGAATTGGCAGGACAGAGGTCATGAAGGGATCATGACCACAACAAAAGTAAGGTGTTTTACTTTTGTAAAACTTCAACTTGGTGACAGGAAAAGAAAACCAGCAAGGGAATAATACATAAAACTGCTGAGAAATATGTTTTAAAAAAAAAAGGTCTTAACTTAGAAAGGTCTGGGTGGTGTTTAAAAATGTATGAAATTTCAAAGATTTTATTTTAAAGGTTATCTTTACTGGATTCTAGATGGATTATTTTTTCTTTTCCACAACCTAATCACTTACTGTTCCTTTAGCTTATTTACTTAACGAATATCGCATCCAGCTGGTACCAGTCACATTCTCAGTGAATCTGCGTTATGTAAGCAAATGCACCTTAAAAACCCAAAAGGTTTGAAATAAGCGAGGAAAGCGTATTCCCCCACAAAGGAATCCCCTTCTTTCACAGAGTAAGACGAAAGCTAACACAACCGACTACTATACCGATGTGCTCTTCCTAACAGGGAGTAGAGAAGTAGCGTTTACCTGGAAGAGTGGAGTTAATGTTCCCGCTGGTGCCGAAAACTCCCATTCTACCGCTCTCTCTAACGTTTGCAGCTTTCTGCTGCTTTCACTTTGAGCAACTACCGTATTCTGACGGACAGCACAAGCCGCCAATCAATTGGCAGGAGGAAGGATGTGGCTGAGGCTAGCCCAGCTGTAGCCAAGTGGGAACTGAAACAGCGGTATATAGTTACACGTCTTCTGAGAGGCAACGTCGCAACATGCAAGGCACTTTGGTAAAAAGTTATTCTTTAATGTGGGTGCGATAGGATGAGGCACTTGAAATGCTGTACGAAGTATAAGGAGTGCCGGTGTTGGACAAAGTTAAAAATCACACTACACTACTTAAAAATCACACAACGCCAGATTATAGTCCAACAGCTTTATTTGGGAGCACTAGCTTGCTCTTTCATCAGGTAACTAATGGGGCAGGACCATAAGACAGAAGTTGTAGCAAAAGATCGCAGTGCCATGCAATTAAAACGACATATTGAACAAATTTAGATTGCTGTTAAGTCTTTCGTCTTTTAGAATGGGTTGCAGGTTTTGTTTCATTAATATGTAAATCCCAGAACTTCTTTTAAGTCACATTCTTGGGATAACAAGGTTTTATTTTTTAAAAAGTGACATCTCAGCTAAGGCAATGTATTAAAGGTGTGAGGTTAGAGTCTGTCTGTATTCCAATCTTGAGTCAGACTGAATGCGTCCAGTTGGATATCGGATGCTGACTGCTTCATAGGTTTTATTGAGGTGGTCACACCTAAGATGCAGGCAGAGAGTAGCTGGGTGACCACCAGGAAAAGCAAAGGGAATAGGCAGAACGTGCAGGAGTTCCCTGTGGCCATTCCCCTCAAAAACAAGTATACCATTTTGGATACTGTTGGGGGGATGACCGTTCAAGGAAAGCAGCAGTAGCCAGGTTGATGACGCTATGATCGGCTCTGGGCATAGTGGGAAAAGGTAAAGGTAAACAGGACCTTAGTGATAGGGGATTTCATAGTAAGGAGAACAGGTAGACAATGCTGTGGCTGCAAACGGGAATCCAGGATGGTGTATTGCCTCCCTGGTGCCAGGGACCAGGATGTCTCAGAGCAGATACAAAACATTCTCAAGAGGGAGGGGAAGCAGCCAGAAGTCAATGTGCACGTTGGCACAAATGACAGGTAGAAATAGGAATGAGGTCCTGCAGAGTGATTTTAGAGAGCTAGGAAAAATGTTAAAAACCAGGACTTTGTTGGTGACAATCTCTGGATTATTTCTGGTGCCATGTGATAGTGAGGGTAAGAACAGGAGGATATGGCAGATGAATGTGTGGGTAAAGAATTGTACAGGGGGCGTGGAGTCAGATGTTTAGATCATTTGGATGTTTTCTGGGGCAGAAGTGACCTGTTCAAGAGGGATGGGTTGCACCTGAACTGGAGGGGCACAATATCTTGGCAAACAGGTTTGCTGCTGCTGCAAGGTAGTGTTTAACTAGATTGGCAGGGGACTGGGATTTTCAACAGCAAGGAGGCAAGTGTGAGGCTCAAAGGAAATTCAGTAATCAGGAATAGTAGGTCGAAGAGATAGCAGCTGGGACATGACAGGGAGCAAGGATTGCCATTTGGATTAAATTGCATTTAAGTTGACAGGTAAGTTTGATGAACTCAGGGCATAGATGGGTACGTGGGATTGGGATATTATAACCATTGCAGAAACATGGCTAAGGGAGGGACAGGCCTGACAGCTTCATGTGCCAGGGTACAGGTGCATTAGGTGGTGGAAGGAGGGAAGGGGAAGTTGCGTTTTTGATTAAGGCGAATATCACAGCAATAGAGATGAAATAACTGAATGATCATCTAGTGAGGCTTTGTGGGTAGATCTAAGAAATAAGAAGGGGATGGTGATGTTATTGGGCCCCCAAATAGTCAATGGGAATTGGAGGAACAAATATGCAAGGAAAGTGGGAGCAATAGGGTTGTCTGGGACTGCCAGAGTGTTAAGGTCTTAGATGGGGTGGAATGTGTTTAGTGATTTCAAGACAGTTTCCTTGAGCAGTAAAAGAGGGTCCTACTCAGGAAGGAGCAAAACCTGATCTATTCTTGGGAAATAGGACAAGTTAACTGACGGAGGTGACAATGGGGGAGCAGTTTGGGATCAGTGACCATAGTTCTATTAATTTTAATATAATTATGGAGAGGGACAGAACTGGTCCACAGGTTCAAGTACTAACATGGAGCAAGGTGAATTTTGATGGAATTAGATAGGAGCTTGCAGGGGTTGATTGGAGTAGTTTGTTTGTAGGCAAAGGGATCTCTGGCAAGTGGATAGCTAGAGTTCAAGGTCTATATGTTCCTGTGACAATGAAAGGCAAGGTTGGGAGGAATAGGGAACCATGGATGAGAGATATTGAGGCTTTGACCAGAGAAAAGAAGGAGACGTGACTCAGGGCAACTGGAATGAAGGAAATCCCTGGAGGTATATAGGGGATATAGGAATTTACTGAAGATGGAAATCAGCAGGGCGAAAAGGGGGCACATGATAGCCATGGCTGAGAATATTAGGGTGAATCCAAAGAGGTACTTCAAATATATTAAAGGAAAAAGAATAACTGCAGAGAGAATAGGACCCCTCAAGGACCAAAGTGGACATGTATCTGTAGAACCACAGGAGATGGGCAAGGTTCTCAATGAATATTTCTCCTCTGTGTTTACCATGGAGAAAGATATGAAGACTTGGGAACTTGGGGAAGGTAGTGGTCATATCTTGGGGACGGTCCAAATCACAGAAGAGGAGGTTTTGGATGTATTAGAACGTATGAAGGTGGATAAATCTCCTGGTCCTGACCAGGTATATCTAAGAACATTGCAAGAGGCTAGAGAAGAAATTGCAGGGGCCCTGGCTGATATTTTTGCATCATTGTTAGCATCGGATGAAGTCCTGAAAGATTGGGGGGTAAAGAATGTTGGGCCAAAATTCAAGAAATGTTGCAAAGAAAAGCTTAGGAACTATAGACCTGTAAGCTTAATATCTGTGGTGGGTACATTACTTGAGAAGACTCTGAGGGACAAGATATACATGCATTTGGAAAGACAAGGTTTGATTAGGAGTAGTTAGCATGGCTTTGTGAGTGGGAGATCGTGCTTCACAAATTAGTTAGAGTTCTTTGATGAAGTAACCAGGAAGGTTGATGAGGGCAGGGTGGTAGACGTAGTCTTTATAGATTTCATTAAGGTCTTTGATAATGTTCCACATGGTAGGCTGCTCTGGAAGGCTAGAACGCATGGAATCCAGGGGCAAGCTGGCAAATTGGATACACAATTGGCTTAATGCTAGGAAGCAGCGTGTAATAGTGGAAGGATGCTTGTTGGCTGGAGACCTGTGACCAGTGGAAAGTCTCAGGGTGGGTACTGGGTCCATTACGGTTTGTTATTTATAGCAATAATTTGGATGAGAATGTACAAAGCATGATTAGTAAGTTTGCAGATGACACTAAAATAGGCAGTATTGTGGACAGTAAGGAAAGTTATCAGAAATTGCAGCAGGACCTTGATCAGCTGGGGAAGAGGGCCGAGAAATGGTAAATGAAGTTTAACATAGATAAATGTGAGGTCTTGCATTTTGGAAAGTCAAATCAAGGTAGGAGTTTCATGCTTAACGGTAGGTCCTTATGGATTGTAGTGGAACTGAGGGATCTTGGAGTTCAGGTTCACAGTTCTCTGAAAGCAGAGTCACAGGTAGACAGGGCAGTGAAGAAGGCTTTTTGGCACTCTGGCCTTCATTAGTTAGGGCATTGAGTATACAAACTGGGAAGTTATGTTGCAGTATTGCAGGACATTGGTGAGGCCACATTTGGAGTACTGTGTTCAGTGTTGGTCACCTTGTTATAGGAAGAATGTTATTAGACTGGAAAGAATGCCCAAGAAATTTATAAAGGTGTTGCCTGGACTCAATGGTCTGAGTTATAGGGAGAGGTTGGACAAGCTGGATTTTTTTCTTTAGAGTGTAGGAGTTTGAGGGGGGAACGTTGTAGAGGTGTATAAGATCATTAGAGGTATGGATAGTGTGAATGCACTCAGTCTTTTTCCCAGGGTTGAGAATAAAGGACTAGCGGGCATCAGTTCAAGGTTAGAAGGGAAAGAATAAAAGGGAACCTTAGGGCAACTTTTTTACACAGAAAGTGGTACGCATGTGGAATGAGCTGCCAGCAGAAGTTGTTGAGATGGATATATGAACAACATTTTAAAAACATTTGGACAAACATAGGGATAGAAAAGGATTAGAAGGATATGGACCTAGTGCAGGGAAATGGGATTAGCGTGGACAGATATTTTGGTTGGCGTGGACCAGTTTGGGCCAAAGGACCTGTCTCTGTGCTGTAGGACTCTGTGACCTGAGGCGTTACCACTAATAGTGGAGAGCAGATTGCACAGTCAGCTGTCGAAGGAAGACTGGACCATGCAGCCAGGTCTGTAATAGCTGAAGGTATTACAGTGGTAAAATGAAACAAGGTTATGGAAGGATTTACAGTGAAAGAACGTACAATTGAGGGGTAAATAACCAATGTCATTTAGTTTGGTAAAAAGGAAAGGATTAATGAGATTTTGTGTGCATTTAGGATGCAACTGATGGACTTTTAAAATGTTGGAATTTTTGTAGATCATCTGTTGTCAGAGTGTTCTGTTCTGCCAAATGTTCTTCACCCTGAAAGATTGCTGAATATGACCTTGTCTGGATAGGTCCATCCTTCATCTGAGCTGACATAATTGCTTGTGCAATGATGTTGGATCGCTTTCCTGACATCATCTCATTTCAGAACACTATAATATGAGTATGCTGCAATAACAGGCTTCTCAAGAATACATTAAATCATAGACTGTCCGCATCTGAACATAAAGGCGCCAGCAGGCCAGCTGTACACATTCCTTAATAAAAAGGATTTTCACTCAATTAACTTCCATTTGGTGTGCAACACCGCAGGTAGGTGCCAGATCCTAGGCAGGAGTCATGACTTACATGTAGAGTTACAGAGTCATGCAGCATGGAAACAGAACCTTTGGTCCAACTTATTGACGCAGACCAAGTTTCCCAAAACTGATCTAGTCCCACTCGCATATGTTTGGCTCATATCGCTCTCAACCTATTTTATTCATATGCCTAATCAAATGACTTTTTAATGCTGGCACTGTACCTGCATCTACCACTTCCCCAGGCAGTGCATTCCATACACAAACCACCTTCAGTGTGAAAAAGTTGCCCCTCAGGTCCCTTTTAAATCATTCTCCTCTCACCTTAATGATATGCCACTCTCCCAACTCTCCCACAGTTTTGAACTCCCCCACACTAGGGAAACAATCTCTGCTATTCACCGTATCAATCCCCTTTATGATTTTAGAAACCTGAATAAGGTCACCCCTCAACCTCTGACACTCCAGCGAACAAAGTCCCAACCTGTCCAGCCTCTCCCTATGACTCAAACCCTCCAGTCCTGGCAATGTCTTTTCTGAACCTTCTCCAATTTAATAATATCCTTCCTAGAGCAAAGTGACCAGAACTGTACGTCAGGTGGCCTCACCAATGTCCTATACAACCTCAACTTGATGTCCCAACTCCAATACTCAAAGGTCTGAGCAATGAAAGCAAGCATGCTAAATACCTTCTTAACCACCCTATCTAGCTGTGACACAGCCTTCAAAGAACTTTGTACCTGAACCTCCAGATCTCTCTGTTTGACAATACTACCCAAGGCCCTACCATTAACTGTATAAGTCCTGCCCTTGTTTGTTTTACCAAAGTGCAATACCTATTTATCCAAATTAACTTGCACCTGTCACTCCTCAGCCCATTGGCCCAATTGATCAAGATCCCTTTGTAATCCCTTCGACTGTACCACCAATTTTGGTGTCAACCACAAACTTATTAACTATGCCCCTCCTAAATTCTCATCCAAATTATTAACATAAATGACAAACAAAAGTGGACCCAGCACCGACCTGGTGGTAAGCTTCCAGCCTGGAGAAACAACCCTCCTCCACCACCAACCTCTGTCTCCTACCATCAAGCCTATTTTGTATCCAGTTGGCAAGCCCTCCCTGAATCCCATGTAATCTAACTTTACTAATTAGTTGACCATATGGAATCATATACGTCGAGGAATTCCCAGATGCCAGACTTGAGGAGCTTTGAAAGGATGTTTTCTGATACCTATCTGGATATCTGACAATGGCAGGATACAGTGGCAACAATGGCTCAACAGGGGTTATCATCAAGCAGGCTGTAGGTCTGATGAAGTAGAGGTCTAGTTTCCTTACCAGATCAGGGGTATGCTTCAGCCAGAGTGTCCCTGATAGTGGTTGTGCATTGTGCTGGCAATCTGGAATTGCAGAAAAGGAATTCCCTGGGTAAAGCAACTGCAGAATAACATTGAGTTCTCTGATGAAGATCTCTCCAAAGACATGGACAGACCACCGTGAGAGATGCAGGGCCCTGTAAGGGAATGCCTTGAAGTGTGTGTGACCATTCAAGGCATTAGTTATGCAAAAGATTCAACAAAGGAGAACATTTGCATGATAACTTGGGACAATGCCCACCATTTTACCCATATTCATTTATTATTTGTCTTAACATCCTGACTTATCTGCACCTAATAAACTTCATGGAGTTTTAACTTTCTATGATTTTAGATATTGCTAGAACTATGGACACATGTATGAAATGGCTGAACCAAAATTTTAATGCACAAGACTCCCCTAACATGTTTGGGTGACCAAAAAGAAGCAAAGTAATTCACATAAATGAACCCAGCTGTCATTATTATGGGTTTTTTAGACTTATTTACATTTTGCAGCCAGGTTCTCCCACAGATATGACTTGACCTGCTGTGTATTTCTGATATTTTCTGTTTTTATTTCAGATTTCTAGCATATTTAGTAGTTTAGTTATGCTTTTCACAAAGGTTGAGCAGGTAAATTGGACATTTGATGAATCAAGACTGGAGATTAAACAAATACATTAAAAAGGCTTTAAGCAGTAGTGATGAGGGTGGTAAAATACAATATTTCTGAAAATGGAAAGCTGGGCTGAGGAATAAACAGTGCAGGAAAGTTATATACCATTGAACTGAGCTTAAATCGCTATTTAGGAAGAAGGATGGAATTCGTACTAATATTTGGCATTTCTTGTGAGCATTATTGACTGGCTTAAATCTTGCAATTGCAGAATAAGTAGGTTCTGGCACATCTAGAATTGACATGCAACAGGCAATTAAATAGTATTGTGTCACATCTGAAATCGAAGGTAGTGGTGAGGTTAAACTATGCCTTGCTATTATATACATGAAAAATGACAGGGCAGCATGGTGACTCAGTGGTTAGCACTGCTGCCTCCGCCAGGGACTTGGGTTCAGTTCCAGCCTTGGGTGACTGTCTGTGTGGAGTTTGCACATTCTCCCCATATCTGCGTGGATTTCCTCCGGGTGCTGTAGTTTCCTCCCACAGTCCAAAGATGCGCAAGTTTGGTGAAATAGCCATGCTGAATTGCCCATAGTTCAGGGATGTTCTCGGTTAGGTGCATTATTTTGGGAAATGTAGAGTAATAGAGTTAGGGAGTGGGTCTGGATGGGATACTCTTCGGAGGGTGGGTGTGGACTTGTTGGGCCTCATGGCCTGTTTCCACATTGTAGGGATTTTATGATTCTATGATTCTTCGTTATGAATAAAGTTGTCAGGGCAACATGTAGATAACATGGGGAAAAGAGCATATCAGAGATAACAAAGAAGGCATAGGAGGAGAAGAAGGAAATATGGGTTCTGTTGAGATGGGTGGTGACAAAATTATATGATCTAGATGGACAGTGGACAAATGGCAGTGGAGATGACCAGGCCAAAAGTTACAGAGATGTCAAGGTGGATGAACATGGCTGGAGTCACACATAATAGATCATTCGTCTCTTTGACCAGAGTAGCCTTATTTCTGTGGATTGTATTAAACCAAACTGGTGATTCAAATAGGAACTGGTGTGAGAGGTTGTTACAGAATTAGGTGACAACAATTTTTTTGAAACCTTACAATGGAAAGGAATGTTGGAAACGGGCAGTAGTTGTAAAGGGTGTTGGGATTGTAGGGTATGTTTATGAGGATCCACATATTTGCAATTAAAAACAATGGCCCTATGGTGTAAAAATTAACATACAACAAAGGACCAATGGATATAATTCATATTCCATTAATTCACTGGCATATTATTTATTTACAACTGTTTCACAGCATATGTTACTGGAGTTAGCTCACTTACAGCATGAAACAATATCACATCTTTAGGTGGAAATGCAACACTGTGCTAATGTTTTTTTTAGCTTGCCATAGTCATATGACTTATGCAATGAGGTAGTTATTGTAGGCAGTCTTCTTACAGTCAGCTCTGATAAAGGAAGAATACAATTAATATTGTACTTTATGACTATGAAACAGTGACTGTAGAAATAGAGCTGAGATTGAGTTTTGAAGAATTGATTAGAAGCACAATTACTAAAAACACACATCTAGCAAAGTTGCTGAATGCTACTAAAATGCCATGGAAATGCCAAGGAAAAGCAAAAATAAACAAAGTGGGCTTCAACTGAATTAGTGGGAATCGCATAATAGTTACAAACATCCCCCTACCATCTGAAAGGAAGGCAGATATGAAACAGAATTGACATTCTTTTCATAATTACCAAAATGTAAGATTGGTACAGATTTAATTGACAAACCAGATATTTTTATTATCATTGGAGGCTGGTTCAAAGTGTTTTCCAACCTAAATCTCTGAAGAATGGAAAATACAGATTGCTGAAATTTTGAAAGCGTTAAAGACATACTTTGAGTCTAAATTGAACATATATGTATGAACAGTATGAGTTAAACTTTAGAGTTCAAGATAAAAGGAGCACATTGATAGGTATCTGATAGCATTAACAGAGCTCACAGAATCCTGTGAATTCAGGCACCTGAAAGATGATATCATCACAGACAGAATTACCTTAGACGTAAGAGATCCTAGTGTTACTGTGTGCCTGCTAACACAATCGGATTCTCAACAAGCTCTGAACATGTACAGAAGATCTGTAGATCAATAGCTACAACACATACGCGCAAGAACACACAAAATTGTCCACTGTGGAGGAACAGCTCAAACCTGTGCACGATTATGAAAAGTCATCCAATCATTTTAAATGCAGCAATGAGGAGAAAAGCAACAGAAGGTCAGCACAAAGGTCAAGACTTAATGTTAGGGATAAGTTAAAATGTTACAGAGATCATCACATTAAACAAGAGAAAACACGCCAAATGTGGGGAAAACAGAGTTTTAACTGTAACTTTGCATGCACATGTTTACCTAGATGGAAGACAAACTAGATATTAAATCCAATGAAGATGATTGCTAGAGACATTGGCTGAAGATTCAGCTGATTCAATTTGCACCTTTACAGCAGATTGGCAAAGTCAAGTTTAAAGGAGGAAAATTATTTCACACTATTGTTTTGAAGACTGCAGAATGGAAGCATCAAATGAACATGAAGTGTCAGATAGATCTTGTTGCTTTCTACAACATTATTATTTTAAGCTTTGCAGACCGAGGTAAATTTAAACTAGATGATGATCCAAAAGTGAATCCCAAACTGTATCAATGTTTACGAAGAGGTCAGATTACTCAGTGAGCCCAATGCTATGGCAAGACTGGAGATCTTAAATTCCAAATGTTAGACATGAATCTAAAGCTGAAAATGTGTTGCCGGAAAAGCGCAGCAGGTCAGGCAGCATCCAAGGAACAGGAGAATCGACGTTTCGGGCATAAGCCCTTCTTCAGGAACGAGGAAGGGCTTATGCCCGAAACGTCGATTCTCCTGTTCCTTGGATGCTGCCTGACCTGCTGTGCTTTTCCGGCAACACATTTTCAGCTCTGATCTCCAGCATCTGCAGTCCTCACTTTCTCCATGAATCTAAAGCTACTCATTTCAGCAGAAGCAAGTCGAAAGCTTGGACGAGAAACGCTGCATGTGTGTCTGATGAGATTTTTAATTCATGAACAGAGAAACAAACAAAAAAACTGAAGGAAAGGCAATAGTGTAGATCAGCAGAGTCAGCTGAGAAAACTTTGAAACTGAACCATAATTTTATTTCAAATAGCAGTCCTTTGACAAAAAGCTGAGAACACACATGCAAATGATCAAAGTGACAAAGTGGGGGAACCTTACAAGATTAACAAACCCCTTTGCTAATTCATGAGAACTGTTGTTTGCGTAGTGATAACAAGAGTAACTCTCAGTGTAAATGATACTGTAGTGCATGCAATTTTTTTTAAATGGAAAGGATGTTACAACTTGTCCCCGGGTGATGTTCTCCAATTTATAACAGTTCAGACAGGATGCCAAAAAGTGTTAAGTTCCCAAGTGCGGACCTGTCCCTTCAATCACAACAAGGTTCATTTAAAAAAGTATCCTTTCTCTTGTTGGTACGTCCATCCCAGACCAAAATAAAGTTATGTTTTAAAAAGACCCAACTTAACCAGGCTTTCCTGAATTAACAAAGAGTGAGTTTTTTTTTAAATGATGAAATGTAGGAAGTAGTAATACATCACACACACATTAGAAATAAGAGGTGAGTCCAAAAAAAAAATTTTTTAAAGTTAAACAGATTAGTCTCTGATTAGCTTGCAAAGAGCTGACAATTGAACATTGCAGTGGTTACATTGGATGTCACGGTACCATCGGTTATTGAACTGTCAATATTGAGACTCATGGCTTTGTAGGTTGATTGAAACTTTCTTGTTCTGATTACTTTGACTGTAGATGACCAGCAGCCCTCAGAGTGAGAGAGCTCATAAAAATAGGAACAGAAGTGGACCATTTGGTCGCTGCAAAACCTTTTTGCGTTTTCTTTTACTTGCTTTACAGGGAGTGTTTAAATGGTTGTTCTGGGAGCTGTGACTCCCAGCACACTAGTCCACAGTAGGACATCAGGCCACTAACACACAAAGACCTTTAACCTTTTTTTGCAATGTAAATTCCTAGAAGACCAAAACATTAAAGGTATGCAGGAAGTGACTTTATTGATAGAGATGGGCATATGGTCAACTCCTCATTATCTATTCCTTCTCACTCTGTTTGAAGTTTCCATGATATTCTACAGGTGCGACATTCCGTAGGTTCTCCAGTGTCCTCAAGTAAAAATTGCATTTGGAACTGAAAACCTACTTGCGGGTTTGGATCCATTGTTTTGACAAGGGAAACTTTTAAGGAGAATGCTATATTAATGTTCATCCTGGCATTCCCTGTGCCATGAGACTTGCTTACTTCAGATAGCTCTGGTAGTTCAAATAAAGATAGAGTGCAAGAAACATTATAGTCTTTGATGATATAACATCACATCTGGTCTTTTTCTATCCTCTCATCAGATTCTTAAATCATCACAATAAGGTTTGACCCTATGAGGTAAAAACTATTGAAAAGACAATTGCAACAAGGGGTGATATTGATCAAACAGTTAAATGGCAATTGTTGAATCTTGTCTTGAAGTTCTCAGGAACTAATCAAGACAATTAATTCATTTTAACTGGAGAAAAGAATAGTTAAAGGTAATATAATCCAGGGATTTAAAATTTTGGGAAGTATTGATTATGTGTAAATTGGCTTTTTGATTTGGGCCGCAAATGAAGAACTATTGAGGATGTAAGATTGAATTAGAACAATAAATTTGCCCTTCCTACTTGGGCATAAATTAAGCTGAGCACAACTGAAATATACTGTATTTGCAGGTTCAGGCTCATTTAAGTCTTTTGTGCCTCAGGCACAGGTACACCCTGTACCATGCATTTGGGGATGGGAGCGAAATACTAACCAGTTCTGCAGGCTTAAGAGGCAAGCTCAGGCCCAGAACCATTTTCTTGCTGTCTCTTCTAGACCTGGCTTGTCCTAAAAATGTTTATCTTTCTTCTTTGTTAATTCTAGTCACAAGAAGTGGATCTTACCAGAGGAGCCTGACAACTATTTCTGCTAAACTCATGAATTAAGCCACCTAGACCAGAATAGATTTATTAGTCACTAAACCTTCAAACTGTTTTGAGTATGCAGCAGTGTGTTCAATGTGAGGACTTTATTAAGACCTTTAGAATGCGTACCTCATGATAGATGTCACATGACTATGACATTTATATGTGAATACATTTCATTTCAAACATGCCTCGAGGATTACAAAATAGGCATTTGACTGGAGAAAGTGTAGAGAAGATGTTGTAGAGAAGTGTACTGAACTTCTTGATCATTCATGAAGCAACTGAATTTTTCTCTCATGAACTAAGGGCCTTTCTCGCTCATGACACTGTCAGGAATGCTGTAATGGCTGAAGAGATCATTGAGGCATTCAACAATCTCAATGATAGTCTTTGTCATGAACTGGTCCACCTCTTGGTAGTCAGAATAGTCAATGTTGGCAATCCCTCACTGACCAGTATGATTGTCCACCTTGGAAATTCTATGTCATGGTCATGGGTTATGTGGGCCCTTGTGTGGCTGATAAGCCTGATTCTAGCCTGCATTTTCAACCACACATTTGACAGGTGTTTCACGCATGTGGAATTGGTCCTTAGCCTTGAGATCGCTGACACTCTTCTCTCTGGTTCCTTCTCAACTTCTTCTTGCCAATAGGTGTTCTCAAAGAATTGCGTCCCTTCTTATAGGGATTTCTTGCAGAGTTTCTTCTGAACAAGGATTTTCTGCACATTGGCATCTATGTTACATTTCAGAATAATAGTTTGCTTTGATAAGATAAACGCTTCCTTCAAGTGTGATGAGATCTGCTTCCAGCTTTACCAATGCCTGTCAGGAATGTTGTGTGTCATCAGCAGATTTCAAGCTGGCTTAGCTTAGTACTTATTATAAGAGTGCTCTGGCTGATGTAGTTCTTGATTTTGTTTTTCACGTTTGGCCAGTAGAGCACATCTCTTGCCTTCCTCAGACTTGCTTCACTTCTATATTGACATTGTTAAACACTGTAGCCAGGACTCTGAGGAGGACCTAGATGATCGGTCTTACTCCTTTGAATTACTCCTTCACAATCCTCCTACCAAGTCCATATGATTGAGGCAGAAGGCACTCCTCAGTACTAACTCTTTCAGTGTGGCGTCAAGGAGCCCTAGAAAAACTGGAATCAATGGATATCAGAGGCAAACTCTGTGCTGGTTGGAGTCATACCTGGCACATAGGACTTTAACTTTCCTGATATTGATTGGGAAAGCTATAGTTCAAGTTCGTTAGATGGGTCAGTGTTTGTCCAATGTGTGCAGGAGGGTTTCCTGACACAATATGTAGATAGGCCAACAAGAGGTGAGGACATACTGGATTTGGTTCTGGGTAA
>NC_057714.1:19076951-19082879 GCF_004010195.1 Chiloscyllium plagiosum | reverse complement strand
AGAGATGTTAGGGGTAGGTTCTTTACTCAGCGTGTCGTGAGTTCATGGAATGCCCTGCCAGTAGCAGTGGTGGACTCTCCCTCATTATGGGCATTTAAGCGTGCATTGGATAGGCATATGGAGGATAGTGGGCTAGTGTAGGTTAGGTGGGCTTGGATCGGCGCAACATCGAGGGCCGAAGGGCCTGTACTGCGCTGTATTCTTCTATGTTCTATGTTCTAAGGCCATGGTTGTTGGAAGCCAATCACCTCAGCTCCAGGACCTCTCTGCAGGAGTTCCTCAGAGCAGTGTCTAGGCACAACCATCTTTAGTTGCTTCATCAATGACCTTCCCTCCATCATAAGGTCAGAAGTGGGGATGTTCGCCAATGATTGCACGATGTTCAGCAGGATTTGCAACTCGTCAGATACTGAAGCACTTCACGTTCAAATGCACCAAGATCTGGACAATATCCTGGCTCGAACTGACAGGTAACATTTGCACCACACAAATGCCAGGCAATGACCATGTCCAATAAGAAACAATCTAACCACCATGCCTTGATATTCCATCACTGAATTCCCCACCATCAACATACTGGAGGTTGATGAGAAACTCAACTGGACTCACCACATAAACATAGTGGCTACAAGAACAGATCAGAGGCTAGGAATATTGTGGCGAGTAACTCACCTCCTGACTCCCTAAAGCCTGTAATTCATCTACAAGGCACAAGTCAGGAGTGTGATGGAATAGTCCACACTTACCTGGATGAGTGCAGCTCCAACAACACTCAAGAAGCTTGACACCATTCAGGACAAAGCAGCACAATTGATTGGCATTAATATCTATTTCCTCCACCACTGGCACTCTGTAGTACCTGGGTGTACTCTCTACAAGGTGAACAGCAGAAAGACCTTCACCAAAGATCCTTAGACAGCACCTTCCAAACCCATGATCACTTCCATCTAGAAGGACAAGAGCAGCAGATACATGGGAACACCACCACCTTCAAGTTCCCCTCCAAGCCACTCACCATCCTGACTTGGAAATATATTGCCATTCCTTCACTGTCGCTGGGTTAATATCCTGGAGTACCTTCCCTCATGCCATTGTGGATAGATGGGTGAGATGAGTGGGTGTTGGAGAAGATTGATGTAAACATGGGATAGGTGAGTGGATGAGTAGGTGGATGACTGGACAGTTGGGTTGGAGGGTAAACAGAACGGGTCAGGGCAAAAATAACTAAGTTGAAGAAGGTGCGTTGTGGCATTTTGATGATGTGGGACAATAGTATTTACAGGGAGTGGAAGTTTTAATGTGTTTCATACATTCTTGATGCAAGGACCAATATAGCACATCCATGTCATCATGGAAATATTCAATGTATTACAGTTGCTTTAGTATTAACATTGGTTCAAGGCAAGTTTCTTGTCTGCTTTCACAGAGTTGATGAGATCAGAACCACGGTTGAAACAAAAAGTCAAGAATTTATTACATTAATAAATCAAAAATAATAACTATCCTTGAGGATTATGGCATGCAATAAGCTGAGGGCTGACAGCCAACTGTGCAAGTGAAGTTCTAGCAAGAACAAAAAATGTATGAACCCAGCTCAGTCACTCTGGTTGGGAATAACTTTTAAGGTTTTGTCAGGTGTCTTTCGTAAAGTAAACATTGCTGTCTTTGTTTTTTTATGGTTGTTCTGGCTCGTCACAAGATCCTCACACACTAGAGAGAGACCAAAATGGACGTGTATGTGTCGAAGCATATGTGTACTTCTCCTCTGTGTTTACCATGGCGAAAGACATGAAGACTTGGGACATTGGGGAAGTTAATGGAGATAACTTGGGCACAATCCATATCACAGCAGAGGAGGTGTTGGATGTATTAGCATATATCAAGATGGATAAATCTCCTGGTCCTGACCAGATATATCCAAGAACACTGTAAGAGGCGAGAGAAGAAATTGCAGGGAACCTGGCTGATACTTTTGCATCATCATTAGCCATGGATGAGGTCCCTGAAGACTGGAAGGCAGCGAATGTGCCATTATTCAAAAAAAAGCTACAAGGAAAAACCTTGGAACTATATATCAATAAGCTTGACATCTGTGGCAGGTAAGTTACTTGAGATGATTCTGAGAGATAAGATATAAATGCATTGGAAAGAGAGAGCTTGATTAGGAATAGTTAATATGGCTTTGTGAGTGGGAGATCATGTGTTACAAAGTTGTTTAAGTTCTTTTATGTATTGACCAGGAAGGTTAACGAGGGCGATAGATGTACTCTATATGGATTTCGGTAAGGCCTTTGATAAGGTTCCACATGGTAGGCTGTTCTAAAAGGTTAGATCGCATGGACTCCGGGGGAGCTGGCAAATTGGATACACAATTGGCTTGGTGGTAGGAAGCAGAGGGTGATAATGGAAGGATGCTTGTTGGACTGGAGGCCCGTGACTAGTGGAGTGCCTCAGGGTCGGTGCTGGGCCCATTGTTGTTTGTTATCAATGTCAATGATTTGGTTAAGAATGTACATGGCATGATTAGTAAGTTTGCAGATGTCACTAAAATAGATGGTATCGTGGACAGTGAGGATGATTATCAGAAATTGCAGCAGAATGTTGATCTGCTGGGGAAGAGGGGCCAAAAAATGGCAAATGGAGTTTAATTTAGATAAGTGTGAGGTCTTGAAAAGTGAAATCAAGGTAGGAGTTTCATGATGAATGGTAAGGCCTTAAGGAGTGTATTGGAACAGAGGGACCTTGGAGTTCAGATGCACAGTTCTCTGAAAGTGGAGTTACAGGTAGACAGGGCAGTGAAGAAGGCTTTTGGCACACTGGCCTTCATCAGCCAGGGCACTGAGTATAGAGTTAAAAATCACACAACACCAGGTTATAGTCCAACAGGTTTAATTGGAAGCACACTAGCGTTCGGAGCGTCACTCCTTCATCAGGTGATAGTCGAGGGCTCAATCCTAACACACAGAATTTATAGCAAAAATTTATAGTGTGACGTAACTGAAATTATACATTGAAAAAATGATTGTTGAGTCTTTCATCTGTTTGAAACTATCATGGTATTCAAACAGATGAAAGACTCAACAGACAATCAACAGACAGTCCAACACCGGCATCTCCAAATCATGACTGAGTATAGAAGTTGGGAAGTAATGTTGCAGTTGTACAGCATGTTGGTGAGGATGCACTTGGAGCACTGTGTTCAGTTTTGGTCACCTTGCTACAGGAAGGATGTTATTAAACTGGAAAGAGTGCAGAAGAAATCTACAAGGATGTTGCCAGGACTCGAGGGACTGAGTTATAGGAACAAGCTAGGACTTTTTTTTAAAGTTTAGGAGACTGAGGGAGAGATCTTTATAGAAGTGTATAAGATCATGAGAGACATGGATAGGGTGAATGCACTCAGTCTTTTTCCCAGGGTTGGGAATAGAGGATTGGAGAGCATCAGTTTAAGGTCGGGGGAAAGGCAGGTACATTAACAATATTTAAAAGGCATTTGGAAAAATACATGGATAGGAAAGGTTGATAAGGATATGGGCCAAGTGCAGGGATATAGGGTTACCGTCATTGGACATTTTGGTTGATGTATACCAGTTTGGGCCAAAGGGCTTATCTCAGTGCTGTTGGACTCTATGACTCTTTTTTTCCTCCCTCAGAGGTTTTCTGTCTTACCTGCAGCTCTTCCTCAGCCAATGTATTCTCTTCCTCCTTTTGACAACTAAGGTTGTGGAAGGTGAATCACATTGCTATGTTGCAGGATACCCTATATGGGTTGTATTGCTTCACACTGCCTAAACACTCCAGGCATTAGAACCTCCTCTTCAGAAGGCAGTGTTGTAGATCCTGCGGTACTGCAGAATACAATAAGTCTTCATTGAAGACTTGCAATGCCGAAGCATTGTTACTAATATTTTTGCTGTTATAGGGCACAATATTTTGATCTGTTCTCTTTACTCATCTGCACAATTGACATGTGCTTTAGCCATTGCCCACCTCAGTGCTTTAGATTTTCTAGCATGGCTTTAATAACCTCAGACTTGTGACTTTTCTCTCCTGGAGACTGTAGATACATGATAGATTCCATTCATGATCCTATGAAGTACAAGTGAAGAGTCCACAAACTGAACATTCCAGGCCAGGTACCTCCACTTGACATTATCATTACCCTCTGTGCCCAAGCATAACCTGTAGCACCTTGACTGCAATCCCCAATTTATAGGCAATGGCCTGGTGGCATTGTTGCTGGATTATTAATCCAGAAACTCAGGTAATGTGCTGGGGTCCTGGGTTCCATTTCACGATGAAAGATGGTAGAATTTAAATTCAATAAAAATATGTCATTAAAAGTTTAATGATGATTATGAAACCATTGGTGATTGATGTAAAAACCCATCTGGTTCACCAATGCCCTTCGGGGACAGAAATTGCTGTCCTTAGGTTTGACCTTAGAACAAAGACCATATTGGAAAAGGAAGAGGAGTAGGCTATTCGGCCCCTCGAACCCGCTCCACGATTCAGTAGGATTGTGGCTGATCTGACATTCCTCACATTCACTTGCCTGCATTTTCCCATAAGCCTTGATTCCCCTAATGATCGGGATTTTAGCTATATCAGCCTTAAATATAGGCAAGGACTCTGCCCCCACTGCTGTCTGTGGCAAGGAGTTCCAAAGACTCTCAATCCTCTGAGAGAAGAAATTTCTCCTCAGTCTTAAATTTGCATTCCTTGATTATCCCATAAGGCAAAGTATCCACTCAGCCTTCACCTTTTCAAACCCCTGAGGAATCCTGTATATTTCAATGAGATCATTTCTCATTCTTCTAAACCATAATGAATAGAGTCCCAACATGCTTATCCTTTGCTCATAAGACACTCTCTCCATACAAGGGATCGTCCTCGTGAAGCTCTCTGAATTGCCTTCAGTGAAACAATAACTTTCCTTAAATAACAGGACGGAAACAGTATATACCAGATGTGGTTTCACTAGCACCTTATACGGTTGCAATAAGGCCTTTCTATTCTTATATTCCAATCCTCTTGAGACAAAGACGAACGTCCCAGTCAACAAAAATCAAAGAACCGCAGGATGCTGGAAATCTACACAAAAACAGAAATTGTTGGAGAAACTCAGCAGGTCTGGCAGCATGTGTGGAGGGAAAGCAGAGTCAATGTTTCGGGTCCAGCGACCTTTTTTCAGAACTGTTCTGTTTGTTCCACTTTCTAGAACTTCTGCGAGCAATTTATTAGAATGAAACAATCTCTAATGTTTTCAATGAACTCTCCCTTGAGGCTGTGTGTGCTGTACTGTTCTATTTTCTAAACTACCCCAAGTATCCAGGAATGTGCAAGCCAGGTGGATTAGCCATAGGAAATGCAGGGTTACAGGAATAGACTGAGATGCTTTTTGGAGGGTCGGTGTACCAGATGGGCCAAATGGCTTGCTTCAACACCGTTGGGATTCTATGATTCGAAGAATGATGTCAGCTGTGGAGATCAAGATGAAGAATCAGTCTGGATGGAAATAATAAATAGCAAGTGGAAGAAGTCTCTGATGGGAATAAGGTATAGGTCCCCAAATAATAGTTCCACAGTGGGGCACAGTATAAACCAAGAAATACTGTGGGCTTGATCATGAACAACTTTTTTTTTAATAGATATTTTTATTAGAAATTTAACATTTTTACAAGTTTACAAAAATAAACAAAACTCTCAGATATAAACATTGATATACAATTAGCTCAAATATACAATAGCCAAAATTTAACAAAAAAAAACAAAACAACAAAAAAAACCGAAAAGAAAAACAAAACAAACAAACAAAACTCAACTATCTACTAATCTAACCTACAACTAACCAGAGTGTATATTTAAGTCTCTTACATGCTTGGGATTAGATTAGATTAGATTATTTACAGTGTGGAAACAGGCCCT
>NC_057714.1:19062081-19072170 GCF_004010195.1 Chiloscyllium plagiosum | reverse complement strand
GGGGCGGCTGTGGATGCCTCTGCTGCAGCTGGAGAGGGTGGGGGAGGGGTTCCTGCTTGCTGAGAGCTGCGGGCTCCCTTCCCTTTAGTCATTTTAACTTAGGATTAAATTGTTTAAATGTAATATTACACAACTAATTAAATTACACAACTATTTAAAATGATTTGGTGAGCTTGGTAGGGGGTGGGTGACCCACTGTACCCAAGTCTTGGGAGGAGCACTATAGACTCAGTCTTACTGGGTCGCTGCCATCTTGGATCCCCCCGATCATGAACAACTTTAATCTACATATAGACAATTAATCAAAATCAGCAAGGGTAGTCCTCAAGGGAGAGTTCATTGAATACACTAGAGATTGTTTCATTCTAATAAATTGTTCACAGAAGTTACAGAAGTTATGGCCCAGATATTGTGCTAACCTTATATCCTACTCTAAGATCAAAATAACCTTCATACCCTACATTTTACTATCATACATGTGCCTATCCAAGAGTTGTTTAAATGTCCGAGGAGAAAGTGAGGACTGCAGATGCTGGAGATCAGAGCTGAAAATGTGTTGCTGGAAAAGCGCAGCAGGTCAGGCAGCACCCAAGGAACAGGAGAATCGACGTTTCTGGCATAAGCCCGAAGAAGGGCTTATGCCCGAAACGTCGATTCTCCTGCTCCTTGGATGCTGCCTGACCTGCTGCGCTTTTCCAGCAACACATTTTCAGCTCTTGTTTAAACGTCCGTAATGTATCTGACCCTACTACTCCTACTGGCACTGCATTCCACACACCCATCACTCTCTGTGTAAAGAACCTTCCTCCAATCACCTTAAAATTATGCCCCCTCGTGATAGCCATTTCCACCATGGCAAAAAGTCTCTGGCTATTCATTCTATCTATGCACCTCATCATCTTGTATACCTCCAGGCACAAGTTCCCTCCACTATCCCTGATCAGCCCTACCCTCACTCTGGCCATCTTCTTGTTCCTCATGTAAGTGTAGAACACCTTTGGGTTTCCCTTAATTCTATCTGCCAATGCTTTTTCATGCTCCCTTCTAGCTCTCCTAAGTCCTTTCTTCAGTTCCTTCCTGGCTACTTTGTCACACTCTATAGCCCTGTCTGATCCTTGCTTCTTCAACCTTAAGTAAGCTCCTTTCTTCCTCTTGACTAGATGTTTTATATCTCTTGTCATTCAACGTTCCTAGTCTCCCTGCAACCACATTTCAGTAATTGCCACCAAATGGAGTCATAGAGCTGTAAAGCATGGAAACAGACTCTTTGGTCCAGCTTGTCCATGCTGACCAGATATCTTAAATTTATCTAGTTCCACTTTCCAACACTTGTCTGATATCCCACTAAACCCTTCGCATTCATATACCCATCCAGACGCTTTAGCAATATATATAATGGAACCAACCTCCACCATTTCCTCTGGCAGCTCATTCCACACCTGCATCATCCTCTGTCTGAAAACATTGCCCATTAGATCCCTATCAGATCTCTCCCCCTCACCTTAAACCTATGCCGTCTAGTTTTGGACTCCCTCGCCCCGGGGAAAAGACCTTGGTTATTCACCCTTTCTCTGCTCCTCATGATTTTATAAATTTCTGTAACATTGCTCCTCGGCCTCCGATGTTCTAGCGAAAAGAGCCCCAGCCTAATCAGCATCTCCCTAAAGGTCAAACCCTCTAACAGTGGCAACATGCTTGTAAATCCTTTCAAGTTTCACAACATGCTTCCTATAGCAGCAATACCAGAATTAAACTCAGTATTTCAAAAGTGGTCTAACCGATGTCCTGTACAACCAGAACATGACCTCCCAACTCCTCAATGCACTAACCAATAAAGGCAAGTATACCAAATGCCTTCTTCACTACACTGTCTACCTGTGTCTCTATGTTCAAGGAACTATGAACCTGCACCCCAGGGTTTCTTTGTTCAGCAACACTCCCCAGGACCTTACCATTAAGTGTATATATCCTGGCCTGATTTGCCTTTCCAAAATGCAGCACCTCACAATTATCTAAATTAAACTCCATCTGCCAGTCCTCAGCCCATTGGCTCATCTGATCAAGATCATCTTGTACTCTGAAGTAACCTTCTTGGTTGTCCACGACTTATAAACGATATCTCCTATATTCACATCAGAGACATTTATATAAATGACAAAAAACAGTGAATTCAGCACTGATCCTTGTGGCACACCACTGGTCAGTCTGAAAAGTAACTTTTCACCACCACCCTCTGTCTCCTCTCTTTGAGGTGGTTCTGTATTCAAATAGTGAGTTCTCCCTGTATTACATGTGATCTAACCTTGCTAATCTGTCTACTATAAGGAACCTTGTCGAACACCTTACTGAAGTCCATATAGATCACATCCCCCACTCTTTGTTATTTCTTGAAAAAACTCAATTAAATTAGTGAGACATGATTTCCTATGCACAAAGCCATGTTGACTATCCCTAATTAGTCCTTGACTTTCCAAATACATGTAAATGCTGTCCTTCATGATCCCCTCCAACAATTTGTCCACCACTAATGTCAGGCTCACCAGTCTGTAGTTTCCTGGCTTTTCCTTACCACCTTTCTTAAATAGTGGCACCACATTAGTGAACCTCCAGTATTCTGGCACCTCACTTGTGGCTACTGATGATACAAATATCTCAGTAAGAGGCCCAGCAATCGCTTCCCACAGAGTTCTAGGGTACACCTGATCAGTGTTCTGGGATTTATCCACATTTATGCTTTTTAAGACTTTCAGCACTTCCTCCTGTGTAATATGGACATTTTTCAAGATGTTGCTATTTATTTTCCCAAGTTCTCTAGCTTCCCTGTCTTTTTCCACAGTAAATACTGATACAAAATTCTTGTTTAGTATCTCTCCCATCTGCTGCAGTTCCACACATAGGTGGCCTTGCTGATCTTTGAGGGGCCCTATTCTCTCCCGAGTTACCCTTTGTCCTTAATGTATTTATAAAATCCCTTTAGATTCTCCTTAACCTTATTTGACAAAGCTATCTTGTGACCCCTTTTTGCCCTTCTGATTTAAAATCATAGAATCCCTACAGTGTGGAAACAAGCCATTTGGCCCAACAAGTCCACACCGACCCTCTGAAGAGTAACGCACCCAGACCCATTCCCCTGCCCTATTGCTCTACATTTACCCCTAACTAATGCACCTAACCTACACATCTCTGAATACTATGGGCAATTTAGCATGGCCAATTCACCTAACCTGCACATCATTGGACTGTGGGAGGAAACCGGAACACCGGGAGGAAACCCATGCAGACATGGGAGAATGTGCAAAATCCACAAAGACATTTGCATGGGGTTGAAATTGAACCCGGGTCCCTGGCCCTGTACAGCAGCAATGCTAACCACTGAGCCACTGTCTCACCACTTTCTATACCTGACATATACTTTCTTCTTTTTCTTGACCAAAACCTCAATTTCTCTACACATCCAGCAATCCCTACACCTACCAGCCTTGCCCTTCACCCTAACAGGAACATGCTGTTCCTGGACTCTGGTTATCATTCCCTTTACCCACAAATATCTGCTCCCAATCAACTTTGAAAGTTCTTGCCTCATACTATCCAAATTGGCCTTCCTGCAACTTAGAACTTTAACTTTTAGATTCAATCTATCCTTTTCCATTACTATTTTAAAACTAATAGAATTATGGTCGCTGGCCCCAAAGTGCTCCCCCACTGACACCTCAGTCACCTGCCCTGCCTTATTCCCCAAGAGTAGATCAAATCTTTGCTGCTTCTGTAGTAGGCATATCCACATACTGAATCAGAAAATTTCCTTGTACACACTTAACAGATTCCTCTCCACCCAAGCCCTTAACACAATGGAAATCCCAGTCTGCGTTTGGAAAGTTAAAATCCCTTACCATTAAGATTCTCTTATTCTTACAGATAACTGAGATGTCCTTACAAATTTGCCAATTATATCCATTCATCTCAATTTGTGCTGTTAACTCATTAACATTATTACAAAGCTTCATGCATTCAGAGATGCAGCCTTTAGGCTTGTTCTTTTATCAAATTTCCCTTCTCTTGTGAAATTCTTTGGTGCAATATGGCATTCACACATTCTTTCTTTCATTTTCTGGAAACAATCAGACTCATTACTAGCTCACACTTCTACCTTCTCTAACATTGATTTTCTAATTTTTCTAATAAACTGCCCACATTATTTAGCTTAAAGTTCTATCTACAGTCCTAGTTATGAGACTCGCCAAAGCCATGGTCCAAGTTTAATTCAGGTGGAGTCCACCCATTGGAACAGCTCCCTCTTTCCCCAGTACTGGTGCCAATGTTCTGTGAATTTGAAGCCATTTCTGCCACTCCAATTTTTGAGCCACGCATTTCCCATTTAAATTTTCTTGATCCTATATAAATAGTTCATGGATCAAGTAGTAATCTGGAGATTTTTACCTTTTTACCTAGATTCTCATATTGCATCAGCAGGATCTCTTTCCTTGTTCTACCTAAATCATTGGTACTTATGTGGGCTATGACAACTGGATCTTTTCCCTCTTACTTTAAGTGCCTCTGGAGCTTAGTTGAGAAATACTGAACCCTGGCACCAGGTAGGCGAGATGGCCTTTGGGAATCTTGGTCCAGGTAACAGAAAACAGTATCTTTGCCCCGAATTATACTATTCTGATTACGACTCTGTTTCTGGAACCTTGGAAATTATAGACCAGTGAGCCCTACTTCAGTTGTGGATAAAGTGTTGGAAAGGGTTATAAGAGATATGATTTATAATTGTCTAGAAAGGAATAAGTTGATTAGGGATAGTCAACATGGCTTTGTGAAGTTTAGATTGTGCCTCACAAACCTTATTGAGTTTTTTGAGAAGGTGACCAAACAGGTGGATGAGGGTAAAGCGGTTGATGTGGTGTATTTGGATAAGGTTCCCCATGGTAGACTATTGCACAAAATACGGAGGCATGGGATTGAGGGTGATTTAGTGGTTTGGATCAGAAATTGGTTTGCTGAAAGAAGACAGAGAGTGGTGGTTGATGGGAAATATTCATCCTGGAGTTCAGTGACTTGTGGTGTACTGCAAGGATCTGTTTTGGGGCCACCGCTGTTTGTCATTTATATAAATGACCTGGATGAGGGCATAGAAGGATGGGTTAGTAAATTTGTGGATCTGTTTTGGGGCCACCGCTGTTTGTCATTTATATAAATGACCTGGATGAGGGCGTAGAAGGATGGGTTAGTAAATTTATGGATGACACTAAGGTTGGTGGAGTTGTGGATAGTGACAAGGAATATTGTAGGTTACAGAGGGACATAGATAAGCTGCAGAGCTGGGCTGAGAGTTGGCAAATGGAGTTTAATGCGGAAAAGTCTGAGTTGATTCACTTTGGAAGGAATGACAGGAATGCAGAGGTCTGAGCTAATAGTAAGAGTCTTGATAGTGTAGATGAGCAGAGAGATCTCGATGTCCATGTACATAGATCCTTGAAAGTTGCCACCCAGGTTGATAGGGTTGTTAAGAAGGCATATGGTGTGTTAGCTTTTATTCGTAGAGGGATTGAGTTTCGAAACCATGAGGTCATGCTGCAGCTGTACAAAATTCTGGTGCGGCTGCACTTGGAGTACTGCGTACAGTTCTGGTCACTGCATTTTAGGAAGGATGTGGAAGCTTTGGAAAGGGTTCAGAGGAGATTTACTAGGATGTTGCCTGGAATGGAGGGAAAGTCTTAGGAGGAAAGGCTGAGGGACTTGAGGCTGTTTTCGTTAGAGAGAAGAAGGTTGAGAGGTGACTTAATTGAGACGTATAAGATAATCAGAGGGTTAGATAGGGTGGACAGTGAGAGCCTTTTTCCTCGGATGATGATGGCTAGCATGAGGGGACATAGCTTTAAATTGAGGGATGATAACTATAGGACACATGTCAGCGGGAGGTGCTCTACTCAGAGAGTAGTGGGGCATGGAACGTACTGCCTGCAACAGTGATAGACTCGCCAACTTTAAGGCATTTAAATGGTCATTGGATAGGCATATGGATGAGAATGGAATAGTGTAGGTTAGATGAGCTTCAGATTGGTATCACAGGTCAGCCCAACAGCGAGGGCTGAAGGGCCTGTACTACGCTGTAATATTCTATGTTCTCTTTTCTCCAGCCACTTGAATGGCTCCCTGTACCATGGAGGTATGATCAGTTTGTTCATCCTCCCTGCTCTTGCCCATGCAGGGAGCAAGAATCTTGAACCAGTTGGACAAAGACAAGGGCTGACACTCCTATAATGCTACCTTTTCAATCCCTCTGCCTACCTCACTCACAGTGACACCATCCTGTCCATGACCACCGGCTGAATTCAGAGTTCATCTGAGGATGTGATTGCCTTCTGAAACACAGTCTACAGATAATTCTCACCTTCCGTTATGTGTCACAGTGTCAGAAACACAGACTCCAGCACCTCAAATCTGAGTCTGAATTCCTTGGGCAACTAAGGCTTGCTACAGATGTAGTCATAATGAACCACAGTGGGGTCCTCCATGTTGAGCGTTAATCATCACAAGTTATCTTTAAGTCAGCTACTTATTAAGAAATCTCACAATCAAGTACTATAATGATAATTCAAATGTTATGCATGTTGCAACCAAATATAAGACCCTTCAAGTAAGCAAGTATAAGCCTGCAACTAAACATAGCTATTACCTGTTTAGTGGTGAAATCTCGCCAGGACTTCAATCGACAGTGGTCTGTCACTGAGGAGAGTCCCCAGGGTTTCGGCAGTGTTGTTCTTTGAAGTTCTACTGCTGAGTTATTCTGGTGTTTGATTCTTATACAGATTTTCATCCTTCAGTCTCTGTAATAACATTGATTTTTTTTAAAGTTCTTTCATCCAAAGCATTGCAAGTCTGCAGCTTGCCTTCTTATCAAAAGTAATTTCTTTGTTTCTTGTTACATTTGGCCTCCACTGTCTTTATGAAGACACAGCTTTCCTATCATTAACTCCTTAAATTCTTCTGCAAAGCAATCCTTGTACTTTGAGGCGATAAAGTCCATTTATCAAGCAGGTGTCAAATCAGTTTTGTTTATGTAATCTCCCCAAGATATGGTGCATTGCTTGAGTCTGAAAAAATCACAATTAAAGTTCTGAAGTCTATAATATCACAGTCCTTCCTCTTTGTTCATTATTTTTAATATGATGAACAAACACATTGGCCATTTCCCACCACATCAATTCATAACCAAATTGAATCACTACAGCATGCCCAATTTAAAATGTACCATTTCATTTTGCAGTCCAGATATATGCAAACCAATAATCAATAAATGGAGTACAGAATAATGATCACTAAATAAATCATAAAAGTAATAAATATGCAAAAAATGCACAAAACAGAGTAATAAACATGCATTACGCTTCACCCATTGCAGCTTTAAGATTATCAAGTCTTTACAGGACTACAATAAGATGTGAAATAATTCCAGATGTCATTCCACCATGTATGTTCCTTAATGTCTTTAATATCTGTCTTGATTCTCTATTACTGCAGAACATTTACATGTAACCTGTGTGCCTTTCTCAAAATCACTTTTCTAATAAGACAGTAACAATTTCTGTAGCTGAATAGGTCAAGTCAAAAGTCACAGAATTTCTTTTTCTGATGTTAGCCAATTCCATTGTTCCTGCACACATGGGCAGTTGAGGGTTAAAGCAAAATGTTGTATCAGTGATGGGGCAAGACAGGTTCTGATAATGATATTCTTTGAAAGATGTTATGATACAATATTCTTCTTCACCTGAACGTCCAACTCAAAATTTCGAGCGTACTATTAACTGTTCATTACCACTGGACTCAAAACCCCCTTTTTTGACCAATAAGGTAGAACATCCTTAACTCTCATCCAGATGGTGATTTAGATCATTGCAATATTTTGTACTGTTGTAATATTAACGCTTGTCATCTTTAAATATGAAGTATCCCTAACACAAGTCGAGAGTGTGGTGCTGGAAAGGCACAGCAGGTCAGGCAGCATCTGAGGAGCAGGAGAATTGACGTTTCGGGCATAAGCTGGGTCAGGAGGCTGAGAGATAAGTGGAAAGGGAGTGGGGGTGGGGGGAAGGTAGCTGGGAATATGGTAGGTTGGCATCCTGTCTCCCTGATGTAGAGGAGACCACATCGGGTGCAACAGATACAGTAGATGACATTAGTAGAGGTAAGAGTAAATTTCTGATGGATGCCAACTTGCAGATCATTTCAGAGAACATCTCTGGCACACCCGCACCAACCAACCCCACCACCCCATGGCTAAACACTTCAACTCCCCTTCCCACTCTGCCAAGGACCTGCAGGTCCTGGGCCTCCTCCATTGCCAAACCCTTACCACCAACACCTGGAGGAAGAATGCCTCATTTTTCGCCTTAGGATCCTGCAACGACACGGGATCAATGTGGATTTCATCAGTTTCCACATTTCCCTTCCCCCCACATTATCCCAGTCCCAAGCCTCCAACTCAGCACTGCCCTCCTGACCTGTCCATCTATCCGCTCCGCTCCGACCAATCACCTTCTCCCCAGAGGTGATGAGGTTGTGGATGGTTTGGGAGATGATGATTTGGTGATAGGAGGTGAGGTCGTGGTTCAGGGGGCAGTAGGAGGAGGTGTCTGCAAGTTGGCACCTGGCTTCAGCAGTGTAGAGGTCATCAACCCATGTGGGAACTTCTCCTTTTTACGTTTGATTTAAATTTTCTCTGTACTGATCCAACATCCACATGCTATATACACTACACAAGGCTACGTGTATTTCATGTTGACTGCTCTTTTCTGCTTCCTGTATTACCTTGTTAATTATGCTGGCAATGAATCTAAGGTGTTAACAATGTGAAATGCAGTGCTATTTGTGATGTCCCCTGCCTGACTACTAAGCTTAGCATTGTTATTCATTGCCTCCAGTGTAACTTTCACTTGAGAAGTTAATTGATATAATCGATTACTGAGGAACCTCGATTATCCAAAGGACACAGGCGGGGAGTATTTCGGTTGGTTAATTGAATTCCGGATAATCGATTGCCAGATAATATAGTTTAGTCAAGCTTCGGGACCTTGTTGGATAATCCGCTATATTGGATAATCGAATGCCAGATAATCGAGGTTTCTCTTCACTTAGAACACTGATGTCTATGCCATTAACTGCAGAAATGTGTACACCATAAATGCCAGCAGCATCTCTTCCTCCTGAACTTCTGTGCTTCCCGTTTTTTGTTCAATTATGTAATTCTTGATAAACAACACTCTTGACCAGTTCCTTATAAATGCTGGGTAAAGGTTTTAACACCATGATGGTAACTGAATAGCTAAGAGATTCAGAATAGCTGGTATCAATTCATCATGGATATTTTCACACAACACTTCACCCGTATTTCTCATAACTATCCCTCCCCTGGGTCTTCCTGTTCCTACAGGATAGTCTACAGAGTTTTCAGTTGCTTTTGATGTAAGTGTGAGTGTGATCTGAAATTCTGTGCAAATCATCACAAATGGACTTGACTTTTGTGTTGCATGTAAAAATAATGCATGAAGTTGTCACTGGAGGCTTCTCCCAACACTGTTAGCCTGCATGTACCAGTGTTTGGTTATGTTCACACACCATGTGCACTTTCACTGTGCATTGGATCCAGAAGGCTAACTCTGTACTTGTAAAAGCCCAGCCAGCAATACAATTCCAATAATCAGCTTCATGGTTTGTCTAAAGCTCAGAAACAAAAGATCAAGGTAGTTCCTGCTCTTATTTTCAGTTTCTTAGTTCACACAAATGTTTTATTTAAATTTTGTTCGATCAAAGTTTGTACTTATCATTCTTGTTGCCTGTGGAATATACCATACAAACACTTTGACCAGTTTATTACTCCCAAAAAAAAACACTCTTACTGTATCAGAGAAACAAAGGACTCCAGTTCAAACTCAGTTTTATTCCCTTTTATCTTTCTCTCTCTTCCTGTCTCTCTGTCTCTCTTCCTGTCTCTCTCTCTCTCCCTCCCTTTCCCTCTCCCTCTCCGTCTCTCTCTCTCTCTGCCTGTCTCTCCCTCCCTTTCCCTCTCTGTCTCTCTCTCTCCCCCCC
>NC_057714.1:19061344-19062056 GCF_004010195.1 Chiloscyllium plagiosum | reverse complement strand
TCTCTCTCTCTCTCTCTATACGGATTTTGTCACAGCAGTGTTGAAATCAATTGGGGCTGGGTTCTGGCATTCAGAAATTCCTGTTCCAATCTCGCTCAATCTAAAGTGTATCAGAAAAGCACACCACACTCCTCTGACATTTCAGAAGATAGGTCTTAGCCCTTCTCATTGCTGACTCTTGAGTTTACCCATATCCTTAACTAACCTCACTTCAAATTCTGTAATTTGTTTGTCTCACTTTTCAAAATACTTGGCTTATTTTTCAATTACTGGCCGATTGACTTCTTATTTGTGTTGCTGGATTTTCTTTGGGCTTGTACCAGACTGGTGTAACTGGATACATTTTATCTGAGTATGGCAGAGAGGCGCTGGGGTCAGGATCATAATCATATTCCCTGTCTTGAACTGAATAGAACGAAGCTTCACAATCAACCAATCCCCAATCAGTCACACCTATCATTTTCTAATTTTTGTGTGGGTCCCAAAGCACAGTGGCTAGAACGCTATGATTTAAGGCATCAATTTCTGTTGGTATTTAAAATGATCAGCATTCTGCACTTGTTGCTTAAACTGAACTTTGACTGATGCCTGGAGATCTTTACATTAACTTTCCAATTCCTGAGTCTTCAACTATGTCTCCTGAACCTGACCCTATGCCTTTTTAGATTAGATTACATTACTAGATTACATTACAGTGTGGAAACAGGCCCTT
>NC_057714.1:19045478-19061258 GCF_004010195.1 Chiloscyllium plagiosum | reverse complement strand
ACGTGCAAACTCCACACAGTCAGTCGCCTGAGGCGGGAATTGAACCCGGGTCTCTGGCGCTGTGAGGCAGCAGTGCTAACCACTGTGCCACCGTGCCGCCTTCTCAACATTTCTGTTCAGTCTCAAATTCACCATGATCATTTGAAAAGTAAATTAGCTTCTCCTGATTGTCAATCCCTGGGGAATTAGCCCTTCCCTTTAACTCTGTATTTTATGACTTGGAAAGTTGTCCTTTCCTGACTGACAGTCTGTAAGGTATCACGTTTCTGTTTTAGATCTGTATTTTTTGACTTCAATTCACACCTCAGCGTTTCTCTGCTTTAACACATACTTCACATACCAAGTTTCTGCAAAAAGACAACAAATTCCCATCAACCCACCCTCTTTGGGTGTGCGCTTTCCCAGAAACTTCCTGACTGACTCTAATAAATGCTCTGGTGCCCTGGGGCTCATAGCATTACAAGCTTTCCAATACTTGATACACTTTGGCAACTTATTCAAATGTTGCTTCACCAAGTTCTTCCATTCAGATTGATTGTTTGTCATGATTTAAAAGCTAAGTTTCAAAGCTAAATTCAATAATACAAAAATTTAAATGTTTTGATTAAATCCGAAAATTGTTGCCTCTATCCTTATCCATCCACTTGAATTCTTGGCCACCAAATTGGAGCAGCTGACCTCTTAAATCGAGCTCAGGCAGGTTTTCTGAGAATACAAGGCTAGTAAGCTCAACTTCGGAACAATCTAAAGTCACTTCTTTTCGAAGCCCACCCAGGGATGCCAGTTGTGGGTAAATCACCAGAAGTTACCTTTAACTCAGCTACTTATTAAGAAATCTCACAGACAATCAAGTACTGAGACAATAATTCAAACTTTATTGCATGTTGCAACCAAATTTAAGACCCCTCGAGTAAGCAAGTAGAAGCCTTTGGCCCAAAATAGTTATTACCTGCTCAATGGTGCAATCTGGCCAGAGCTTCAGTCAATGGTGGTCTGTCACTGGGGGGAGTCGCAGAGTTTGGTTCTTCTGCAGTGTTGTTCTTCGAAGTTCTGCTGTTGAGTTGTTCTCATGTTCGATTCTTATATAGATTTTCATCCTTTGGTCTGTGTGTGACATTATTGATGATTTTTTAAAAATCCTTTCATTGAAATGACTGCAAATCTGCAGCTTACCTTCTTATCAAAAGCAATTTCTTTGTTTCTTGTTAGATTTGACTGTTTTTATGAAGACACAGCTTTCCTATGATTAACTCCTTAAATTCTCCTGTGGGGTAATCTTTGTCCTTTGTGACAATAAAACATCCAGTTTATCAAGCAGGTACCAAAGCAGTTTTGTTCTCATTTGTGTTGATGGGTTTTCATGAAATCTTTTTACTTACTTTGGGCTTGTACCAGACAGGTGTAACTGGATACAGGGAACTGGGGCACTGGGGTCAGGTTTGTTCTCATGAGATTTATGTAATCTCACCAAGACATGGCTAATTGCTTGAGTCTGTGTGCAACAGCTTGTCTTTGTTCCTTAACAGTTTAGTCCAGACAGTGTTATTGCTATGTTAAAAATCACACAACACCAGGTTATAGTCCAACAGGTTTATTTGGAAGCACTAGCAGCACTCTGAAAGCTAGTGCTTCCAATTAAACCTGCTGGACTATAACCTGGTGTTGTGTGATTTTTTACTTTGTACACTCCAGTCCAACGCCAGCTCCTCCCATCATTATTGCTATGTGTAATTGTTAATCTTTTGTTGATTCATTCAATCCATGAATAATTATTAAAGTTCTGAAGTTTATAGTATCATAACCAGCTCCAACATCATGCAGGTACAACGCATTGTCTGGCCCTGAATCTGTCTTTTATTTAATTGATTTTTAATTTGTATTGTAACATTTCTTACTGGCCTTTAGTTTTTGTTTCTCCTATTTACCTTTAATCTGTAAACAATTTAGAATAGGTATTCAAATTAGCAGTGTGGGATCATGTTCAAATACAGACCGAAATCGCTGAGTGGTGAAAATAGCCTCTGTAATTCAGCAATCACAGCACAACGTTCAAGGCAGCAATAGAATCTCGTTCTCACACTTAGGTATATGATGGACCAAGTTTCAATGTTTTTCTCACGGAACCAATGAGAACATTTCAGAAAGTTAATCTTTGGCATAACATTAATTTTGAAATTTGTATTTAATATTATGAAGAAAAGATAAATATGATAATTTAAAATTCATAATTAATAAAGATCAATGATCTTTACCTTTTTAAAGATAAATAACAGAGTAGCACAGCTAACTAATGAAACCTTTCTTGCTTTTTTGCTTAAGAATTAGAGTGAGAGAGAGAGAGACAGACAGACAGACAGACAGACTAGATCCTCAAGTCCTAGCCACCAGGAAAAGGTGAGCATCTGCAGCCAGGCTAAAGAATTGAATTTAACTAACCCTGACTTTGTATTTCACTCTAATATTGCACAGGCATTCATGGAATTCAGGCAAGAGTGGGGGTCATAAGCAGCGTAGCCTTTCAGCCTGAGTATTTCTCCTCTCCTCACACAGATAGGGGGTGAGACCATCAAAATTTGACAGCCTGCCCGCCATATGTGTGTAAACTTGTTAAAAACTCAATTGACCCCAAGATTATGATGCCCGTGCCACAATATGGTCAGACTGCAGCTGGTGGACTCGTGCACTGCAAAACCCAAACCCCATCCATCCTGATTCCACTCCCTACGATGTCTGATTAATTTAGAACCATAAAACCAAAGAAATGATACAGCACAGAAGGTGGGTAGTCAGCCCATCTTGTCCATACCAATCCAAAGACACCCCGATGCCCTAATTCCATCTTCTTGCTCACGGCCCATAGCCCCACAGCTTATAGTGCTTAAGGTGCAGAGCCAGTTTTTTTTTAAAAAAGGGTTTAGGGTCTCTGCCTCCACTGCCAACTCAAGCAGTGAATTCTAGATACCCACCACCCTCTACATATATAAAAAAATTCCCTCACATCCCTTCTAGTCCTTCTGCCACTTTGCTTGAATCTATGATCGCTGGTTTTTGAACTCTCTGCCAAGGGAAACAAGGCTGCTTGTCTCATTCTATCTCTACCCCTCTACCCCTTCAATTGTCACCCCTCAGCCTTCTCTGTTCCAAGGAAAACAACCCCAACCTCCCCAATTTCTCCTCTTGGCTACAGATATACAACCCTGGCAATATTCTAGTAAACCTTCTCTGCACCGTCTCGAGAGCAATTATGTCCTTCTTGTAATTTGATGACCAAAACTGCACACAATACTCCAGTGTTTTATACAGTTTCATCATTATATCCCTACTTTTGTATTCCATACCTCTGCCAATGAAGGGAGCATTCCATATGTCTTACTCACAACCTGATCTACCTGTACCGCTACCTTTAGAGACCCATGCACTTGCATGCCAAGATCTCTCACTTCATCTCCCCCTGCCGTCCTAATTTAAAACCTCACCAACTGAACTAGAAGAATAAACAATTTCTATTGCATGCATTGATTTCTGCTGCACTGGTTTCACAATTTGGATATCTTCTGCTTATTGCTATCAATCAATATCACCACACAATGATCATTGTTCTTCTTCACTTTATCATGTAGCACCAGAATCAATGATGATTTTGCAACATCGTGGTTTCATATTTTAGAAACTTTTGCTGATATCCAGATATTTTTCTTTGTCCTTTTAACTCATGCTCTGCATACTGCACAGTTTTGGTAGTTTTTTACATGCTTGCTCACTCTGCATCTCTGTCATTATTCTCTGTCTTTGAAGAAGAATGTCTTCTGTCGTAGAATAGTTAGAGAATCTGTAGTTCTGAGCATAAGTTGTGCTGGGGATGGAAATCAGTTTTCCATTGGTGTTGCTGAAAAATTCGGCAAAATTATTTGAAAATTTTGCTTTGTTGCTTGACAGTTAATGAATATTGCTTTGATGGTATATCATTGATTCTGTTAGACTCTTTGAGCATGGATAGGGGGATGCACAGCAATGATATTGGTCACACCCCATGCAATACTCATGTCTTCAAATTGTTTGCCATTGAGTTGTGATCCACTGTCATATGTGAGCACATTCCAGGATACAGACTGAACTGAAAATAGCATTCATCATGTTAATGTTGGTGGTGTTCCCTGTGTTGCTAAGTTATTGAAGAATGTGAAATTTGGAAAAGTTATCCATTACTAAGATGTGATCTTCCCTGTGCACCGAGAGAGCACTTTTGTCTTGTTTCCACTTTTGTCTAAGGAGTGAATGGAACGTTGTGTGGATCTGGAGGATCCAGCTGCTGCTGGTTTTGATACCTTTGGCATGCCTCACATCCTTTCATGAGTTTTTCTATATCCTGATTCATCCCTGTCCAAAACATAGATTTACATGCTAGCCATCTTATGCATTCAATACACACAAGTCTCTTGTGGTATTAGGACTTGTTTTCCCTTGAAATTAACTTGTCATGATAGGTCTCTGTATGGTCAAAATGAACTCATTTTATCAAGTGCTTTCTTGATACTATCAGGCCAGGTCTGAATAGTTAGCGTTTGTTACTCTTGCAGATGCTGATTTCCAGAGTTGCCAATTGCAACTGTTCATAGTGGCTCTGGCTAAGCCATAACAGGTCAACCTTGAGAGCATCTTCAACTTCATAGTCGAGAACAACAGGTTGTCGATGAAGAGGGATATCTTGGTCTTTCTATGGGTTGGGTAACCTGCTCAGGATGTTAGACTTAATTACCTGGCTAGTATCTCACTTCAAAGTCATACCCTTGCACCTTAACAAGGAAATGTTGGAAATCTGGTTGTGAGCTCAAAGAAAGAAAATTACAACACAGGAACTTTGGCCCTCCAAGTCTGCGTCAATCCAGATCATCTGTCTAAACGTGTCACCTATTTTTAGATTAGATTAGATTAGATTAATTACAGTGTAGAAACAGGCCCTTCGGCCCAACAAGTCCACACCGACCCGCCGAAGCGCAACCCACCCATTCCCCTACATTTACCCCTTATTTCCTAACACTACGGGCAATTTAGCACGGCCAATTCACCTGACCTGCACATCTTTGTGACTGTGGGAGGAAACCGGAGCACCCGGAGGAAACCCACGCAGACACGGGGAGAATGTGCAAACTCCACACAGTCAGTCGCCTGAGTCGGGAATTGAACCCGGGTCTCTGGCGCTGTGAGGCAGCAGTGCTAACCACTGTGCCACCGTGCCGCCCACTAGGGGTCTGTATCCCTCTGCTTCAGGCCCATTCATGTATCTGTCCAGATACATCTTTAATGACACTATCATTTCCGCCTCTACCACCTTGGCTGGCAACGCATTCCAGGCACCCAACACCCTCTGCATAAAGATCTCCCCTGAACCTTTCCCCTCTCACTTTGAACTCACGACCCCTAGTAATTGAGTTCCACACTCTGGGAAAAAGCTTCTTGCTACGCACCCTGAATACACCTCTCATGATTTTGTAGACCTCAATCAGGTCCCTCCTCAACCTCCTTCTTTCTAATGAAAATAATCCTAATCTATTCACAGCTAGTACCCTCCATACCAGGCAACATCCTGGTGAACCTCCTCTGCATCCTCTCCAAAGCAGCCACATCCTTTTGGTAATGTGGTGACCAGGACTGTACACAGTATTCCAAACGTGGCCGAACCAAAGTCCTATACAACTGTAACATGACCTGCCATCTCTTGTACTCAATGCCCTGTCCAATGAAAGAAAGTATGCCGTATGCCTTCTTGAGCACTCTATTGACCTGCGTTGGCACCTTCAGGGAGCAATTTTTAAAATTTGTGGCATATCATTCTTTATGGTTTATAATCTGGTTCAAATATGGACTTCTTGCCAAATAAGCATATGTAAAACCACATTAAGCTTCTGATTTGTGTGCTGTATTTGAGCAGTCAGTTTATGCGGATGATAGGGATTTTGAACCAAAGGCATGCTCCGAGGCCTTTTGTGATACATGACTTCAGGAATCATGACTTTCCTGGATTTGTAGTATTTCAATAGACAGGATATTTTCTGACAGAATTTGCTACAGAAAAATTAAAGACAACATTTAAGAGGCATTTGGATGGGTATATGAATAGGAAGGGTTTGAAGGGATATGGGCCGGGTGCTGGCAGGTGGGACTAGATTGGGTTGGGATATCTGGTCGGCCTGGATGGGTTGGACCGAAGGGTCTGTTTCCATGCTGTACATCTCTATGACTCTATGACATATTGGTGTGTACTTAAAAGACATATGGACAGGTACACGAATAGGAAAGGTTTAGAAGGATATGGGCCAAACACAGACAAAAATAGGATCAGTTTGGTTTAGGATACCTGATTGGCATGGACACGTTGGCCCAAAGGGTCTGTTTCCGTCCTGTACGACTCCATGATCGTCTGGCCACATATAGGGGAAATCCTTCTTGAGAAAATCTGTCAGTGGAGGTACCTTTTTTGTGAAGTTGAGAATATATGGAAAGAGAAAATTGAAAAAGCCAAGACAACATTTGAACTCCTCTTTATCCTGTGAGTTTGGTATTTTTTGCAATCCTCGAACATCCCTGGACTATCACAGACTCTGTGAGCAGAGTAGATAGACACAAAAGGTTTTTTCTGGCCGACATTTACCTGGCACTTATGCCATTAAATACCAATTCTGATCATCGTGGTGGTTATGGGTTTTGTTTTACCCTTGACCATGTTATTGTTAGCACTGCAAATACACAGAGATACATTCTCAATAATCCTATCCATTGGCTGCTGAATTGGCTCTTGGATAATTGAGAGCCACAGTGGTAATCATTGGAAACAGCAGCATCCGAAATGTCAAGAACTCTGGGGATTCTTCTAAACTGGTAGATCAGTATCCATATTTCTCAGCTAGCTATGGAAAATGTAGGATTTCATTCTTCCAGTAATGGTATGGACAACCTTTATGTGCAAGGTTGAGGTGTTTTGGATTAAGGCATGTTCTTATGGTATTGGTAACATGCATGAGATGGAGCTAACCAAACTGTGGTGGTCAACCTTCTGAATTAGACCAGTTCACTCCATCTTGTTCAGTTCCACTCAAAGGTTCTCCGAAATGAGTATGCTGCACTTCTTTAGAGGATTAATAAATGGGGGTGTTCTTAAGAGGGAATACTTTATCACCCTCAAAATTGCCAACTATGCCAAATCCATCTGGGTACAGGTGTTTCAGATCAGTGATTAATTCAATTGTGTCATGCCTGGTCTTATCCACCACAATAGGTTAATTTGATTCTTATGAATTGTGACTATACAAAAATCTATGTATACCCATAGATCTGTCACTGCTGGACTGTTGATATCTTCAAGTAGAAGATTTTGGGAAGCCAAGATGTGCTTGCATATTGGCACTGTAGTGTGATTCTGTCAATGAACAGAATTGAACTGTTATACACTCGGTCAGTCTCTCATAGGCCGTTCTGAGGAACAAGTCTTTTATGATATGTGGCGGTAGTAGGTTGGTATTAGGTCCTGTTTTGATTTAAGCTTTTGGTGTGTGTGGTTCTGTGTTTTCAGGACATCAATGAATGTAGAAGCTTCTGATCACTCATAACTCAGTCAACTCTGAACTTCCTTCACGTGTTTTCATTTGAGCACATTTTTAAAATGTTCCTTTCCTGCCAGTGTTGTAGCATGGTATTATTTTGTTGGTCACCTTTGCTTTGTTCTGGAGCCTGTCTTGGGGTCTTTGGAACCAGAATTCCTACACTTGCTCAATGGGTATCAAGAAAAGCTGGACATGGGTAGTTGCGATAGACCACATCTTGTTTGGTGGATGGTGTGTTTTGGTGATTTTGTTGGTTTATTGCACTTTTCTGTTCATAGCAATTGTGATGGCTAACACTTTTACTTGTTGTCTAAAACCATCCACTCTGAAGGCTGTAGTTGATGTGAAAGCGATAGTTAACTCAATGAGCCTCTCTTACAGTTCCTCTTTGGAGAAGTCACATTCACAACCCACACTGCTGCATTTTCTGACAAATTTGCCAATAGACTGTTAGAGTTGCTGTCTGTATGACATGAGTTGAACACCCTCCTCATTTCTGAAGAAGGGCTTATGCCCGAAACGTCGATTCTCCTGCTCCTTGGATGCTGCCTGACCTGCTGCGCTTTACCAGCAACACATTTTTCAGCTCTGACATGAGTTGAAGTCTGATGATCATGAAATAAATTTTGATCTTGAGCTAGTTGGGGGTGGCATTGCAGAAGGCTCAGCAGAAGGGAACAGGATCGATGTGGGGCAGTGTCAGTGGCAAAGACAGAGGCAGATTGGTGATTTTACTGCCCAATGCTCTGTCTTATATTTATATCTCCAACTGCCCCAAATTGGGCAAATCGAGATCACCACCATCCCATCAGCCTCACAGCACCAAGGACCCAGGTTTGATTCCAGTCTCGGGCAACTGTCTGTGTGGAGTTTTACGTTCTCCCCGCGTCTGCATGGGTGCTCTGGTTTCCTCCCATAATCCAAAGATGTGCAGGTTTGGTGAATTGGCCATGCTAAATTGCCTGTAGTGTTCAGGCATGTTGGGGTTAGGTGCATTAGTCAGGGGTAAATGTAGAGTAGTAGGGTCAGGGAATGGGTCTGGGTGGGTTACTCTGCAGGTGGTCAGTGTGGACTTGTTGGGCCAAATGCCCTGTTTTGACACTGTAGTGATTCCATGAAACCACAGAACTACACAGAACCTGATGCTGCTGATTGTCTGAATTCTCTATTGTTTAGAATTGCTGTCCAATAATTTTCAATTAGTTTTCCAAATATCTGCCACAAATATGTTTGAATCTATTTTTAAAGGTAGTCACTGCTGCTAACCATAGTATGAGTTTTCCTCCATTGGGATATTTTATCTAATGTAGCAATGTTTATGTTATCTCCCATGACATGTGACTGGGTAAGGATATCATAGTTGAAACTTTATTGCTGGAACAGCACAGCAGGTCAGGCAGCATCCATTGGGATATTTTATCTAATGTAGCAATGTTTATGTTATCTCCCATGACATGTGACTGGGTAAGGATATCATAGTATTGCAGAATTCAACAGGCATTTGTTACAACTAATTATTATATACAAACACTAAATTCCTCAGGCACCTTGTTTCTGGACTAATTTTAGGCAAATAGACAACAAAACAGCAATGATCAAGTGTATGAGACCTTTTTGCCCTCAGATTAAATGCTGCGATAAGTGATGATTTCATAAGTATGTTTCTTAAAGGCATACTGACAAACTGACTATGGGACAAAGTACAGGAAGTGGTAACACAGCTTGCACCCACTATGGTGCAGAAGTCCCACTATCGCCTTTTTGATGCTGCCTGCGACTTGCTGCAGAGGATGTAATTTTGTTGTTTTGGTTTGGAAGTACAGGTCGCTCTTCTGTACACGATGGTTGTGTTCTTGTGCAACCCTGCATTATAGAAACATCACGCTTTAGAAACAGTGTTTAAAGTGTTAGCGATGTAATTGAGTTACAACCAATACACTTTTTAAAAAAGTCTGTGTTTTAGAAACAGTGTCCCCAATTTATCAATTGTGTAACAGCAAATACACATTAACGAAATGTGTGTTATAGCAGGATGACCTTAAACCAACTTTAATACACCCGAAAAGGAGAGCAGTCTGCCCACCACCCTCTCCACCAAACCTGTTAAATGCAGATACTCACTCACTGACTCATACAGACTTGACACACTCTCTGTTTCTCTCTGTCTCTCTCGCGCGCTCTCTCTCTCTCTCACACACACACAAACTTATGACCATACATACTTGCTCATTTATTGGACTCACTCTCACAGACCACATACACACATAGTTGGAGAAGGAATTATTTCTTCCCTGAAGGTAATGAGAAAGATGGCAGGAAGGATTAAAAAAAATCAGGTGGATTGCCACTTGAGACACCCACCTGTTTCCCATAACCAGGAATGCCCATGCTTGACCTTCTCTTCCTGACACTAATTAAAGCCCTTCAGTCACTAATTAGTGATTAGTTAAGGGCCTGAGCTGTTCCATTTGTTGTTGGCAGGGGAGGAAGGTGGCAGCCCACTTGACTGGTAAAGGTTGGCTCCACCTGCTGATGGGATGGTGGCGATCTCGATTTGCCCAATTTGGGGCAGTAGGAGATATGAATATAAGACAGAGCATTGGGCAGTAAAATCACCATTCTGCCCCTGTCTTTGCCACTGACACTGCCTCACATCGATCCTGTTCCCTTCTGCTGAGCCTTCTCCAATGCTATTCATTTAGCATTCTGGGGACCTTTGATGTGGCATCACTCCTCACATTGGCTATTCGCCTGTAACTCACCAGCAGCCTCATGACTGCAGACTGTTGGTATCCAAGGATTTGATTGGCTGAGATGCCAGCTGGTCACCACATGCACCTGATTGGCAATTGATCAATGGCTTTCTCACTGGTCACAGTAAGGTGTTATCTCAATCTTAAAACATGCCTGCCCAAGACGTTTGAAAAAAAAATAAAGTCCTGGCAACACACACATAGACACACACACACACATACATACAAATGAAAGATTCTCAGACCACCCCCTAAGAGATCCATACACATACAAACACTGGCTCAATCATACTTCCTTCTTTGACTTTGGCAGTGCCTCAGGTCAGGGTGAAGTAGGGAGTAGTATCCATTCCAGGGCAGGAGGTTCCTGTAGTGGCTGAATAGTCCAATACTGGAACAGCAGACTCAGCAACAAGTGGGGTAGAAGCTGTTTGATGAGACAGCTAGGTGAGATGGTGTGGATTCTCATCCTTGTTCATATATTCACATAGACACAAACAGGCTCTCTCAGACTCTCCTAATGCTGTAGCCCATAGGGGGCAGCTAATTAAGCTGATTAAGTGAATTACGTACACTGATTTTTTTTATAGTGTCATAGAGATGTACAGCATGGAGATAGACCCTTCGGTCCAGCCCGTTCATGCCGACCAGATATCCCAACCCAATCTAGTCCCACCTGCCAGCACCCAGCCCATATCCCTCCAAACCCTTCCTATCTGGCTCTTGAAGCAAGGCAGGGCAAAAGTGTGAAAACGAGGCCGAAAGTGCTCCCAGCATGCAGTGCAAGTTCCAGAGGTTGAAAATGCTGGGGGTAGAGCAAAGTGTGAGAGTTGAGGGGATTGGAGGAGGAAGGCACTGCTGTGTCTTGTTCCCGTCATTTTTGAGAGGGGATGCTTTGTGGTGGTCAATGTGCTACTGGTAGGTCTAAACCCGGGCCTAGGTGAATACTGGACTTTGTTGATGAGGGGAAGCATCAACAAGGTAAAGGCAAGCTAAGACTTTTTTTTTAAATTCCTGAGTATGCTAGTTGTAAAAGGGGCAGGGATGGGAGTCAGTGGAGTGATATGCTTCTCCTGTCAGATGTGAAAGATCGGGGAGCAGTTGAGTGTCCCTGGTAACTATGTCTGCAGGAATTGTGTCCAGCTACAGCTTCTCTCAGACCGCATGGATTAGTTGCAGTGGCAGTGCATTGACTAATACAGATTCTTCGGCCTATCGAGCCTGCATTGACATAACTATCACTAAAAGTGCACTAATCCCAATATCCTGCATTTGTCCCATATGTTTGAATGTTATGATATTTGAAATGCTTATCCAAATATATTTTTTAAATGTTGCAAGATTTCCGGCCTCCACTACCTTCCCAGGTAGTGCACTTCAGATTCCCACCACCTGCTGAGTGAAAATATTTTTTCTCAAATTTCCTCTTGAGTTTCTTGTCCCTTACCCTAAAACTATGCCCTCTCTTGGTTGACCCGTCAACCAACGGGAACATATGCTCTCTATTCACCCTGTCCATACCCCTCATAAACTTATACACATCAATCATATCCCCCCCTCAATCTTCTCTGCTCTAAAGAAAACAATCCAAGCCTCTCCAGTCTCACCTCACTACTCAATTTCTCCATCTGAGGCAACATCCGGGAGAAAGTGAGGACTGCAGATGCTGGAGAGTCAGAGTCAGAAAGAGTGGTGCTGGAAAAGCACAGCAGGTCAGGCAGCATTTGAGGAGCAGGAGAGTCGATGTTTTGAGTTTTAAGCCCTTCATCAGGAATGTGGAGGGGGAAGGGGGCTGAGAGTTAGTGGGGGTAAAGGTGATGGGTCGGAGGGGAGAGTGGAGCGGATAGATGGGAAAGAAGATGGACAGGGAGGACAGGTCATGAGTGCAGTGCTGAGCTGGAAGGTTGAAACTGGGGTAAAGTGGGGGGAGGGAAAATGAGGAAACTGTTGAAATCCACATTGAAGCCTTGGGATTGGAGGGTACCAAGGTGGAAGATGAGGCATTCTTCCTTCAGGCGCCAGGTGGCGAGGGAGCGGTGGTGGAGGAGGCCCAGGACCTGCATGTCCTTGGCGGAGTAGGAGTAGGAGGGGGACGTGAAATGTTCAGCCATGGGATGGTGCGGTTGGTTGTTGCGGGTGTCCCGGAGATGTTCTCTGAAGCGCTCTGAGAGTAGGCATCCTGTCTCCCTAATGTAGAGGAGACCGTATCGGGAGCAACAGATACAGCAAATGACATGTGAGGAAGTGCAGGTAAAACTTCGATGGATGTGGAAGGCTCCTTTGGGGCCTTGGATGGAGGTGAGGGAGGAGGTGTGGGTGCAAGTTTTGCAATTCCTGTAGTGGCAGGGAAGGTACCGGGAGGGGAGGGTGGGTTATTAGGGGCGTGGACCTGACCAGGTAGTTGCAGAGGGAACGGTCTTTGCGGAAAGGATTGGGGAGGGAAATATATCCCTGGTGGTTGGGTCCGTTTAGAGGTGGTGAAAATGTCAGCGGATGATGTGGTTTATGCGGAAGTTGGGTCAGGTGGAAGCTGAGGACCAGAGGGGTTCTGTCCTTGTTGCGGTTGGAGGAGTGGGGTTCAAGGGTGGTGGTGCAGGATGTGGATGAAATGCGCTGGAGGGCATCATCATCCACGTGGGGGGGGGGGGAAATTATGGTCTTTAAACAAGGAGGCCATCTGGTGTGTTCTGTGGTGGACTGGTCCTCCTGGGAGCAGTTATGGTGGAGGCGGAGGAATTAGGAGTAAGGGATAACATTTTTGTAGGAGGCAGGATGGGAGGAGGTGTAATCCAGTTAGCTGTGGGAGTCCTTGGGTTTGTAGGAAATATCAATGTTGAGTCAGTCATGGTTGATGGAGATGGAGAGGTCCAGGAAGGGGACGGAGGTGTCAGAGATAGGGTAGGTGAATTTAAGGTCAAGATGGAATGTGTTGGTGAAGTTGATAGATGGATGCAGGTGGTGGGTAATTGTGATAGGTCGGTGGTGAGGGTGGAGTGGATAGGTGGGAAGGAAGATGGAAAGGTAGGACAGGTCAAGAGGCAGGTGCCAGGTTGGGTCTGGGATGAGGTGGGGGGGAGGGAAGATTTGGAAATTAGTGAAGTCAATGTTGACACCGTGTGGTTTTGGGTCCCGAGGCGGAAGGTGAGGTGTTCTTCCTTCAGTTGGTGGGTGGCTTTGATTTGGTGCTGGAGGAGGCCCAGGAAATTGGTGAACCTCCTATGTACCCCCTCCAGTGTTATCACATCCTTCCTGCAGTGAAGTGGCTGGAACTGCACATAGTGTTCTAATTGCGGCCTGGCCAATGCTCTGTACAACTCCATTATCTCCTTGTGCTTATACTCGATGCCATGACTGATGAAAGCAAGTGTCCCATATGCCTTCTTAACTATCCTATTCCACAGGTCGGCGCAACATTGAGGACCGAAGAACCTGTACTGTGCTGTTATATTCTATGTTCTATTCACATGCTCTGTTCACCTCAGGCATCTGGGAATAATCATCCCAAGATCCCTTTGTTCCTCTAATCTACCCAGTGTCTTGCTATTCATTAAATACTTCCTCATTTTGTTTCTTCTTCCAAAGTGAATCACCTCATACAGTCAGGGTTAAATACTACCTATACTTGTCTGCCATCTGACCAACTCATCTATATCTTCCTGTAATCTACCCCGATCTTCACTATTAACCACTCCACCAATCTTGATGTTGTCTGCAAATTTGCTTAACATTTCCCCTACATTTTCACCTTTATTATTTACGTATATAACAAACAATAAGTACCGATCCTTGTGGTACACTGCTGGACAGTGGCCTCCAATCGCTCAAACCCTTAATCCCTTACTGATTAAAAATCTATCTCAGCCTTGAACATACTGAACAACCCAGGCTCGACAGCCAATTAAGAATTCCAGATTCACAATATTCTGAGACGAAATTCCTCCTCACTTTGTCTTACATGTGTGACATGACGCCCTCTGATCGTTCCCACGAGAGAGCAACTTTTCTGTGTCTTCCCTGTCAATCCCCTAAGGCTCCTTTGTGTCCTATTACTAAGCCAGTTTCTCATCCATCTCACCAACTTCCCTCAATTCCACGTGCTTTAACCTTCTCAGTCAGTCTCCCATGTGGAACCTTGACAAAAGCTTTGCTAAAATCCATATAATATAAAATCCAGATCTATATCAACTGAACTTCCCTCTTCCACACATTTAATCACATTTTCAAAAAAAATTCTTTCAACTTTGCTAGGCATGTCCTCCCTCTGACAAAGCAATGTTGAATCTCCTTAATTAACTCATGCCCTTCAAGTGAGTATTAATTCGCTCCTTCAGAATTTTCTCTGGTAGTTTCCCTATCACTGACGTGAGACTCACTAGTCTGTAATTTCCTGGTTCATCTCTATGACCCTTCTTAAAATGTGGATCCACATTTGCAGTCCTCCAGTCCTCTGGCACTTTTCCTGTGGCCAGAGAGGAATTAAAAATTTGTATCAGAGCCCCTGCAATTTCCCGTCTCGCCTCCCACAGCAGCCTGGGATTACTAAGAAGAAAATACGCAGAGAAAAAATGAGGTATGAAGGTAAACTGGCCAAAAATATAAAGGAGGATAGTTAAAAGTTTTTTTAGGTATGTGAAAGGCAAAAAAATGGTTAAGACTAAAATTGGGCCCTTGAAGACAGAAACAGGGGAATATATTACGGGGAACAAAGAAATGGCAGAAGAATTGAATTGGTACTTCAGATCTGTGTTCACTGGGGAAGACACTAGCAATCTCTCTGAGGTAACAGTGGCTGAAGGACCTGAACTGAAGGGAATTTATATTTGCCAGGAATTGGTGTTGGAGAGACTGTTAGGTCTGAAGGTTGATAAGTCTCCGGGGCCTGATGGTCTACATCCCAGGGTACTGAAGGAGGTGGCTCGAGAAATCATGGATGCGTTCGTGATTATTTTCCAGAGTTCGATAGATTCGGGATCAGTTCCTGTGGATTGGAGGGTGGCTAATGTTATACCACTTTTTTAAGAAAGGTGGGAGAGAAAAAGCAGGAAATTATAGACCAGTTAGTCTGACCTCAGATGCTGGAGTCTATTATAAAGGATGAAATTACGACACATCTGGATAGTAGTAACAGGATAGGTCAGAGTCAGCATGGATTTATGAAGGGGAAATCATGCTTGACTAATCTTCTGGAATTTTTTGAGGATGTAACTCTGAAGAGGGACGAGGGAGATCCAGTAGATGTAGTGCACCTGGACTTTCAGAAAGCTTTTGAGGTTAGTGAGCAAAATTAGGGCGCATGGTATTGGAGGCAAAGTACTAACTTGGATTAGTATTTGGATAGGAAACAAAGAGTAGTGATAAACGCCTCCATTTCGGAATGGCAGGCAGTGACCAATGGGATACCGCAGGGATCAGTGCTGGGACCGCAGCTT
>NC_057714.1:19000927-19045284 GCF_004010195.1 Chiloscyllium plagiosum | reverse complement strand
GGATCTGATTGAGACTTATAAGATTATTAAAGGATTGGACACTCTGGAGGCAGGAAACATGTTTCCGCTGATGGGTGAGTGCCGAACCAGAGGACACAGCTTAAAAATACGGGGTAGACCATTTAGGATAGAGATGAGGAGAAACTTATTCATCCAGAGAGTGGTGGCTGTGTGGAATGCTCTGCCCCAGAGGCCAGTGGAGGCCCAGTCTCTGGATTCATTTAAGAAAGAGTTGGATAGAGCTCGCAAGGATAGTGGAATCAAGGGTTATGGAGATAAGGCAGGAACAGGATACTCAGCCATGATCCTCTTGAATGGTGGTGCAGGCTCGAAGGGCAGAATGGCCTACTCCTGCACTTATTGTCTATTGTCTAATTCATTTGGACTAGGGGATTTGTTTGTTTTAAAGCCCTACGGAGCCTCCAATACCTCACCATTTCCTATAGGAACAGGATACTCAGCCATGATCCTCTTGAATGGTGGTGCAGGCTCGAAGGGCAGAATGGCCTACTCCTGCACTTATTGTCTAATTCATTTGGACTAGGGGATTTGTCTGTTTTAAAGCCCTACGGAGCCTCCAATACCTCACCATTTCCTATGTCAAGCTGTGCAAGTTCCTCAATCTCCCTTTTCCTGAAGTCCATACCTACGTTCTCCTTGCAAGTAGTTTCCAAAAGGCTCGAAGGAATATTTATTTAATATTCATAACCGACATTCTATTCTCTCAACTTTCAATACATTGATAATGGACGCTAAACAGGGAGCAGTCAAACCTCCATCCTATAATTTTTGCATCCACAATCCCTCTGACTTAAAGCTAGATCAAACTTTGGTTTCTTTTCATTAGACTGGTTGTCTCCCTATGAGGTAACACAAAGTGGTAAAGTCATCAGTCAGGGCATTGAGGATAAAAGTTGGCAAGTCATGTTGCATCTGTATAGGACTTTGGTCAGGCCACATTTGGACTCATGCATGCAGTTTTTGTTGCTGCAGTATAGGAAGGATGTGGAGGCTTTGGAGAGAGAGCAGAAGAGGTTTACTGAGATGTTGCCTGGATTGGAGTGTATTAGCCACAAGGAGAGGTTGGTCAAACTTGGATCATTTTCACCAGAACAATGGAGGTGGAGGGGTGACCTGATAGAAGTATATAAAATTATGAGGGGCATGGATAGGGTGGATAGTCAGAGTCTCTTTCCCAAGGTAGAAATGTCAAATACTGGGGGTGCATAGGTTTGAGGTGAAAGGGGGCAGGATTAAACATGCGTGCGGTAAGTGTTTTACATAGAGGGTGGTAGGTGCCTGGTAAAGTAGAAGCAGACTGGATAGCAAAGTATAAGAGGCATTTAGAGAGACACATAAACTGACAGAGAATAGGGATACAGACAATGTGCAGGCAGTTGAGATTAGTCTAGAATAGCATCATAGTTGGCACAGACATAGTGGGCCGAAGGGCCTGTTCTTTTGCTGTACTGTCGTATGTCCTTTGAGGCTCCAGTTAACATTCAGCCTCTGCCACCAGGGTGAGCATGATGCATCTCCAAAATGCTTCAGAGCATTCTTTGAACAAGAGTCAACCCTGCAGTTTCCAAATATCAGGTTGTTTGTTCTTTTCCTTTAAACTAAGCTGCTGCTCATAGTCCATTGGTCATTTTCAGCTCTCAGCTCACAGCTCCAAACTGAAAATGATCAAAAAATAAAATTATGAAGGTCACAACAATTACAAAAAAAATTAACTTGAATCTTACAGAGGTTGCAATGACCATAAGATTGTTATAGGCTTTATATTTACAAAATGCATTCTGTGGAGAAAGTGAGGACTGCAGATGCTGGAGATCAGAGCTGAAAATGTGTTGCTGGAAAAGCGCAGCAGGTCAGGCAGCATCCAAGGAACAGGAGAATTGACGTTTCGGGCATAAGCCCTTCTTCAGGAAACCCTTATGCCCGAAACGCCGATTCTCCTGTTCCTTGGATGCTGCCTGACCTGCTGTGCTTTTCCAGCAACACATTTTCAGAAAATGCATTCTGTATCAGATATACAGCTCAAGGGGCAAAAATAATTCCCATTGGAATTTATAGAAAGAACAATAGGTGTATTTTTTTTGATACACCTCTGATGTACCTCAACACAATTTGACTACTCTTGTTTTGCAATGTGCGTTCTTTGTAAGGCACACAGTCCAAGTGATTGTCCAGTTTTCAGCCCCCTTTAGCCCCTGTGGCTAAAAGGCCTAACAGAACAAACTTTCCCCATTGCATCTTTGCAAAGAGCGCCTTTCACCTAGTTGATGCCCTCTAGCCACAGCTCATCTTAATCTGTGTCTCTGGGAACTGTATGTAGAGCACAGCCTCATGATAATTAGCAATACCATTGCATGTGTGTTGGTCAGGATGTGGACCTTTGACAGAGTATCGCACAACTATATGATGAATGCACTGTCCATAATGGATTTAAGGATGGTATGAACAATTGGATTCAAATACCCTAGGGTACACACACACAAGAGTTATATATAAAGGTGGCCAATGAGATGTGGGCTATGTTCACCAGTAATGCAGTCTCAGTCAGTGGGTGAGAAACAAAATACTTTCTGATCAAACCTGATATCGGGTAGGGCTGCCCTCTCTTCCCTGTCCTGTTTGTGGTTATAAAGAACCTTTGCTGAGTCTATCAGAAAGGTTATGGTTTGGAAGAGCCAGGGCATGCATTAAAAACTGGAAGGAAAGAGCAGCTATGGTTAAATGAAAATTGATGAGAGCAATGGTCACTTTCCATGAGGATTAAAAACCTGGTCATCATGTGTGAGGTGCGCTCTGTGTTGCTGAAAATGGTGCAGTTCTGGCCCTGTCCTCACATGTTTGCAGGGCTGTGAGGGGAGGAAAAATGTACTCAACATTGTTCTCATCTCACTGGCCGACCTTTGTGTATAATTCTTGGGTGTAGACCCTCAGGATGCAAATAGCAAGTGTTGTGATTCTTCCTGTCACCACTATTATGAAGGGTGGTCTGACCATTGTCTTATAATCCAAGTAGTTCTCCCTGTGTCTGTGTGGGTTTCCTCTGGGTGCTCCAGTTACCTCCCACAACCCAAAGGTATGCAGGTTAGGGTGAACTGGCCATATTAAATTGCTCATAGGGTTAGGTGCATTAGTCAGGGGTAAAATATAGGGTTAGGGAATGGGTCTGGGTGGGTTACTCTTCAGAGGGTTGATGCGGACTTGTTGGGCCGAAGGGCCTGTTCCATACTGTAGGGAACCTAATCTAATCTAACCTAGTCGGATTGTACCATACCACCTGTATACAGAGGGTTATGCAGAAAAACACTTTGGACCATAGATTCCCGAGGCAGTGATTAGCAAGCAACAGTGACCACGACAAGTTTCACAAAACACAGGAAGCTCAGGTACTGACAGTTAAAACCAGAATATTTGGTTCAAATCAGGGTCAAATGCCTCTTTCTACATTGAAACCACTGTCTGTAATTCCCCAGTGTTTACTGCATGCCTCTATAAATGCAAAAGTGGAAAAAGTCCTGTCATATTTCTGACATGCTGCTGGCTTTTGCAAAATTACCATTAACACACCACCAGCAAAGGACTTTCCTTATAGGTTAACAACACCCTTCTTGGTTTCAGCTCGTCTCGGTTCTTCCTCTAGTAATTTTTCTTCGACCGAGCTTGTTGATCTAACATGACCATTTGGATGTGAAAAGGAATACAGTATTCTGCAATGATAATTTTGAAACTTTAGATTTGGTTCCAGCAGATGGCAGCAATATTTTACATCACTGAGTAAAAAAACCAAGGGAAAACATTTCACTAGTAACCTCCCTGAACTAAGGAAGTCAACCGGTGACTAGGAAAATGCCAAGGGCAGAGTAAAATGGATTTGAGTAAAGCCTTTATAGTTGTAGAGGTGTACAGCACAGCACAAGGCCCTGTGGTACCAGAAACAGCAACCTAACTATTGTAATCCCATTTTCTGGCACTTGGCCAGTAGCCTTGGCATTGTGAGTGTATATCTAAATACTTGAGAAATGTCACAAGGATTTCTGCTTCTATCACCTTACATGGTGTGTTTTCCTCAATCCCTTCTAATCCTCCTGCTCGTTAAATCTATGCCCCCTGATCACTAATCCCTCCACCAAGGGGAAAAGATCCTTCCCACCTACCTATCTCCTCCCCGCAACAGTTTATACGTCCCAATCATATCACTCCTCAGTCTCCTCTGCTCCAAGGAAAATATAACCCTAGTCTATCCAATCTTTCTTCATAACTAAAACCTTCAAGCCCAAGCAACATCGTGGTAAATCTCCTCTGCACCCTCTCCAGTGCAATCACATCCCTCCCATAATGTGGATTCCAGAAACATAGAAAAATACAGCGCAGTACAGGCCCTTTGGCCCTCGATGTTGCGCCGATCCAAGCCCACCTAACCTACACTAGCCCACTATCCTCCATATGCCTATCCAATGCCCGTTTAAATGCCCATAAAGAGGGAGAGTCCACCACTGCTACTGGCAGGGCATTCCACGAACTCACGACTCGCTGAGTAAAGAATCTACCCCTAACATCTGTCCTATACCTACCACCCCTTAATTTAAAGCTATGCCCCCTCGTAATAGCAAAGTAACAGGGAAAGAAACAGTATATATATTTTAGGTTGGTGACTTTCTTAAGAACTGAAAGAAGTTAGAAACGTAATTGCTAATAATGAGATTCTGAGCCAGGAAAAGGTGGGTGGAAAATACCAATAAAAGCCTGTACGCCATATGCCTTCCTCACCGCACTATTTACCTGGGTGGCAACTTTCAGAGATCTGTGTACATGGACACCAAGATCCCTCTGCTCATCCACACTACCAAGTATCCGACCATTAGCCCAGTACCCCATCTTTTTGTTATTCTTCCCAAAGTGAATCACCTCACACTTAGCTACATTGGATTCCATTTGCCACCTTTCTGCCCAGCTCTGCAGCTTCTCTATATCTTGCTGTAACCTGCCACATCCTTCCTCACTGTCAACAACTCCTCGGACTTTCGTATCATCCGCAAACTTGCTCACCCAACCTTCTAACCCCTCTTCCAGGTCATTTATAAAAATGACAAACAGCAATGGTCCCAAAACAGATCCTTGCGGAACACCGCTAGTGACGGCACTCCATGATGAACCTTTGCCATCAACTACTACCCTCTGTCTTCTTCCATCCAGCCAATTTCTAATCCAAACCTCCAACTCACCCTCCATGCCATACCTCCGTATTTTTTGCAGTAGTCTACCATGGGGAACCTTATCAAACGCCTTACTAAAATCCATATACACCACATCTACCGCTTTATCCTCGTCTACCTCCTTAGTCACCTTCTCAAAGAATTCAATAAGGTTTGTGAGGCACGACTTGCCCTTCACAAAACCATGCTGACTATCCTTGATCACATTATTCCTATCCAGATGTTCATAAATCCTATCCCTTACAATTCTCAAAACTACAATACACACAATACTCTACCTATAGCCCAATTCATCTTATACAGAGTTCCAGCATTACTTCCCTGCTCTTAAATGCTTTGCCTCAGCTAATAAAGAGGCCTTCTTAACCACTTTATCTTCCTGTCCTTAAGGGACTATTGGTCATGCACACCAAGGTCCCTCTCATTCTTGGTGCTTCAGAGGGTGCTACCGTTCGTCATGTATTCTCTTGCCTTGTTTATCCTGCCCAAGCACATCGCCTCACACTTACCTGGATCAAATTCCATTTGCCACTGACCAGCCTATCTTACCAGCACGCCTATATTGAAAAACAAAGAGAATAAAGAACAGTAAAGGTTCCTTGGCCCACCAAGATTATACTGACACAAATTGAAAAATATTTGTCTCCATGCTGTCTGTTTTGCTCTACACCCTGCCTATTCATGTATCTGTCAAGAAGCCTCTATCGTAGCTGCTTTTACCACCTCCTCTGGCAACACATTACAGCCACTTATCATTCTCTTGCTTAAAAACCTTGCCTCTCATCTCCTTTCAACCTTCTCCCTTTTACCTTAAACCAATGTCCCCTAGTAATTGACATTTCTTTCCTGGGGAAAAAAAACCGACTCTGATTATCCATTCTATCCATGCCTGTCATAATTTTGCAACTTCTATCAGGTCGCCTCTCAGCCTCTGATGTTCAAGTGAAAATAAACCAAGTTTGTCTAATCTATCCTCATAGCTAATACCCTCCAAATCAGGCGACATCTGTACCCTCTCCAAAGCCACCATATCCTTCTGGTAATGTTGAGACCAGTACTGTACACAGTACTCCAAATGTGCCCAACTAAAGTTCTACGCAACTACAACTTGGCTTGTATATACTCTATGCCTTGACAATGAAGGCAAGCATGTCATACACCTTCTTGACCACCTTATCTACTGTGTTGTCACTTTCAGGGAACTGTGGACCTGTACGCCTAGCTCCCTCTATATGTTAATGCTTCTAAGGGTTCTGCCATTTACTGTATGTTGAGGAACCTCGATTATCTGAAGGACATGGCGGGGAGTATTTTGTTCAGTTAATTCAATTCTGGATAATATAGTTAGCCACGCATCCGGACCTAGTGATCTTGTTCAGATAATCCGAAATTCAGTTAATCGAATGCTGGATAATCAAGGTTCTTCTTTACTTCCTTTCTATCACCTCGCATTTGTTTGATTAAATTCCAACTACCATTTCTCCATTCAAGTCTCCAGCCAATGCAAATCCTGTTGTGCCCTTTGGCAATCCTCCTCACTATGCACAGCTCCCCTCAATCTTTGTGTCATTCACAACCTTACTAATCAGACAACCCTACATTCTCGTCCAAATCATGTCTCTTTTTTTACAAACAACAGGGATAGTTGCACTGATCCCTGTGGAACATCACTGCTCACAGATCTCCAGTCTGGAAAAAAAATCCTTCCACCGCTACTGTGAATTCTATGAGCAAGCCAGTTCTGTATCCATCTTACCAGCTCACCACAGATCTCATGTGACTTCACCTTCTGTATCAGCCTGTCACCAAGGGATCTTGTCAAAGGCCTTACTAAAGTCCATGTAGTCAACATCCACGCCCTGCCCTCATTAATCACCTTTGTCACTTCATCAAAAACCTCAATTAAGTTTGAGACACAAACTGTCCTGCACAAAACCATGCTGCCATAAGTCCTTTTTTTAAACTATGTGAGTAAATCCTCTCACTAAGAATGTTCTCAAATAATTACCTTATCCCTTGCTTTGTTTAAACAAAGATACAACATTAGCTATTTGTCAGTCCTCTGGGACCTCTTTGGTGACTATATTTCATACAAAATGCCAGCAATTTCCTCCCTTCCCTCCCTTAGAATTTAAGATAGATCCTATTTGGTCCAGGACACTTAGAACATATAACAGTATAGCACAGGAACAGGCCCCTGGGCCCACAATATTGTGCGGAACATGACATCAAATGAAACTAATCCCTTCTGCCTGTTCTTGGGCCATATCCTTCCATTCCTTGCATATTCATGAGCTTATGTAATAGTCCTTTAAATGTCCATATTATATTTGCCTCCACCAGCACTCCTGGCAGTGCATTCTAGACTCCTACCACTCTCGGTGTAAAAATGCTTGCCTCTCACATCTCCTTTGAACTTTCCTCCCTCACCATAAATACATGCGTCTTGGTATTAGAAATTTCAACTCTGGGATAAAGATTCTGACCTTTAACGCTGCCTATGCATTTTACAATTTTATAGACTTCTGTCAAGTCTCCGCTCAGCCTCTGCTGCTCAACAGAAAACAACCCATGTTTTTCTAGCCTCTTCGGATAGCTCAAACCCTCTGATCAAGGCAGCATCCTGGTAAACTTCTTCTGCAGCCTCTGTAAAGCCTCCGCATCCTTTTTGTAATGTGGCAATCAGAACTGAATGCAATACTCTAAGTGTGGCCTAACCAAAGTTTTATAAAGTTGCAACATGATTTCCTGACTCTTGTACTTAATTCCCTGACCAATAAAGGCAAGCATACATTCTTTATCAACTTATCTACTTGTGTAGCTCCTTTCAGGAAGTTATGGATTTGAACCCCATGGTCCTTCTGTACATCAATGTTACTCACATTCCTGCCATTAACTGTATACTTTTCCTTAACATTTGATCGCCCAAAGTGCAGCACCTGTCACATCCCTGGATTAAACTCCAGTCTATTTGGATTTCAGTAAGGCTGCTCTGGAAGGTTAGATTGCATAGACTCCAGGGGCGAGCTGGCAAATTGGTTTGATGCTAGGACACAGAGGGTAATAGTGGAAGGATGCTTGTCGGACTGGAGGCCTGTGATGAGTGGAGTGCCTCAGGGGTGGATGCTGGGCCCATTGCTATTTGTTATCTATATCAGTGACTTGGATGAGAATGTACAAGGGCATGAGTAGTAAGTTTGCAGATGACACTAAAATAGGTGGTATTGTGGACAGTGAGAAAGGTTGGACCTTTTTCTTTAGAGTGTAGGAGACTAAGGGGGTTATTATAGAGGTGTATGAGATGATGAGAGGCATGGATAGGGTGAATGCACTCAGTCTTTTTCCCAGGGTTGGGGAATTGAGGACTAGAGGGCATCGGTTTAAGGTTTGACGGGAAAGAATAAAATGGAACCTGAGGAGCAACCTTTTACATAGAGGGTGGTACACATATGGAATGAGCTGCCAGTGGAAGTGATTGAGGCGGATACATTAATGGCATTGAAAAAGCATTTGGGACAAAACCTAGATAGGAAAGGATTAGAAGGAGATGGACCTAGTGCAGGGAAATGGGGTTAACGTGAACATTTTGGTTGGCATGGACCAGTTTGGGCCAAAGTGTCTCTCTCTGTGCTGTAGGACTCTATGACTCCAATCATTTCTCTGTCCATATCTTCAACTGATCTATGTCCCACTGTATCCTTTGACAACCTTTTGCACTTTCCAGAACTCCACCAATCTTTGTACAGTCTGCAAACTTACTAACCCACCCATCTACATTTTCACCCAATATATCACAAACAGCAGAGATCTCGGTACAGATCCCTAGTCATGGACCTCTGGCCTGAAAACACCTTTCTACCACTATGCTCTGACTTCTATGGGCAAACTAATTCTGAATCCATGGGACCAGGTCAGAGTGGATCCCATGCATCTTAATCTTCTGGATGAGCTTACCATGAGGGACATTGTTGAAAGCCTTACTAAAATCCATGTAAACAACATCCACTGCTCTGCCCTCAACAATCACCTTTGTCACTTCCTTGAAAAATTCAATCAAGTTTGTAAGGCATGACCTGCCCTGCACAAAGCCATACTAACTGTCCCTAATTAGGCCGTGCTTTTCCAAATGTGTGTAAATCCTATCCCTAAGAATTCTCTCCAAAGCTTCCCAACCACTGCTCTGAGACTCACCGGTCTACAGTTTCCAGGATTATCCCTATTTCCCTTCCTGAACAGAGGAACAACAATAGCTACTTGCCGGTCCTCTGGGACCTCACCTGTGGCCAGCGAGGATATAAAAATCTTGGTGAAGGCCCCAGCAATCTCCTTTCTTCCCTCAATAACCTGGGGCAGACACCATCAGGCCCGGGGGACTTATTCACCTAAATGTTCTTCAAGAGATCCAATACTTCTTTCTGATCTCAAAATATTGTAGCATATTAGCATGTCCCACACAAATCTCACTATCCGCCATATCCTTCTCCTGGTGAATACTGAAGTAAAGTACTGATTTAGTATCTCACCCATATCCTCTGCCTTCAAGCACAAGTGCCCCCTTTATCCTTGAATGGTCCTACCTTCTCCTTAGTTATCCTCTTGTTTTCTATGTGTGTATAGAATGCTTTGGGATTCTCTTTAACCCTACTAGTCAAGGTCAATTCATGGCCCCTTCTTGCTCCCCTTATTCCCTGCTTGCTTTATATTCCTCAAAGGCCCTGTCCGATTTTAGCTTCCTAAACCTTACATATACTTCTTTTTTCCCTTTTGACTAAATTCACAATCTCCCTTGTTACCCATGATGCCTTATCTTGCCATCTTTGTCCTTCTTACTGGAACTTTCTGGTCTTGAAATCTCCGCAGGTCTTGAACAATTCCCACATGTCAAATGTGGACTTGACTGGTAATAGCTTCTCTCAATTAACATTCCCTAGCTCCTGCCTGATACTGAAATAATTTGCCTTCCCACAATTTAGTACCTTCCCACAAGGTCCTTGTTCATAGCTAAGTACTGTCCCATTGAATGATTTTGCCAATACAAGGCCCAGTATGGCCCCCCCTTTCTAGTTGGACCATTCACATACTCTTTCAAGAAATTCTTGTTTATCTTGATTTCAAAACATGTAACACCGTTTTGAAATATCAACATGCCCTAGAATATCAACATACAACTTGACTCACTATTTTTCTGTCATCTAAGTAATCTCCTCACTATTTACCACCTCATCAATTTTCACATCATCTGCAAAATTACTCATTCTATATTCAAGTCTAAAGTCATATCAATACCACAAACAGCAAGAGCCTGAACAATAAACCCTGAGGAATACCACTGGACACTCCTTCCAATCTTAAAAAAAAAATCCTGCCTTTGTGGATTCAATTAGCCAAATTTCCTCGGATCCCATTAGCCAAATTTCCTCGGATCCCATGACCTTCACTGTTAGTCTCCCGTATGGGACCTGATCAAAAGTCTCACTTAAGTCCAAATAGGTTACGTTGATTGTGATATTCGGAAATGATGCAGATGAGACTGTGTGTGGGATGATAATTAAGTTGTGGATGACACAAAGATTGGTTTGGTGGTTGAATGAGGTGGAAGGTATGAGGTTACAGGAAGACATAAATGGATTGGTCAGATGGGCAGTTCAGTTGCAGATGGAATTGAACTTCATTAACTGTGAGGCAATGCATTCTTAGTTCTTCTTAGTATAAAGTAGAAAATTAATGTTGAACTTTTAACTTATTTCATTATTTCTCTACATTGTACTTAAGATTTTGTACCTAGGTACCTTTGAATCTGAGATGGCCCCAGGAATGGTGACTTTGTGCACTTTTCACTGTATTGCTGTATGGGTGTGAATACACGTCAATAAGACCTAATTATAAATTAATTTTGACTAGCAAACTTGGAAAAGGAAAGTGAAATTTACTGTAGCCAAGTTGTTACCAGCAATGATCCCTGTGGGTTGACACTAGTTACAGGTTGTCATCCTGAAAATGCTCCTCTTATCTCAACTCTGTATTCTGTTGGTTACCCAATCCTCTATCCATACTAATATATTACCTCCAATACCATTTGGGACCTATGAAAGACCTTCTGAAAATGGGGCAGAGTATTTTAAATCTCTGCCACCTGGTTCTTCACTCTTCAACCAATGGAAGTGTTTCTCTGTTTACTCTATCCAGATTTCTTGAGATTTTAAAACCTTTAACAAGAGGAACCTCATCTCAGAGTGACATATGACACCAAGATTATAGATGGACAGTGAGGTCTGCAGAGTCCAAAAGTGTAGCACTGAAAAAGCAAAGCAAATCAGGCAGTATCCGAGGAGCAGGAGAGTCAACATTTCGGGCATAAGCCCTTCATTAGGGGTGTGGGCCGGAAGGGGGCTGAGAGGGGAAGGTAGCTTAGAAGATGATTGGTAGATGCAGGTGGGAGTTGATGGTGAAGTGGATAGGTGGGACAGTTCAAGAGAGTGGTACTGAGTTGGAGGGTTGGATCTGGGATGAGGTGGGGGGAAGGGAAATTGGTGAAATTGACTTGATGCTGTGTGATTGGAGGGTCCCAAGGCAGAAAATGAGGTGTTCTTCCTCCAGGCGTCAGATGGCTACGATTTGACGGTGGAGGAGGCCCAGGACATGCATGTCCTTGATGGAGTGGGAGTTGAAGTGGTTGGCCACAGGGCGGTAGGGTTGTTTGGTGCGTGTCCTGGAGATGTTCTCTGAAACTGTCCCACCTGTCCATCATCCTTCCCACCTATCTGCTCCGACTGATGACCATCATCCCCCACCTGCATCTACCTATCACCTTCCAAGCTACCTTCCCTCCAGCACCCACATCCCCATATTTATCTCTCAATTCCCTTCTCCCACCCCTATTCCTGATGAAGGGCTTAAGCCTGAGATGTCAACTCTCCTGCTCCTTGGATGCTGCCTGACCTGCTGTGCTTTTCCAGTCCCATACTTTTCAACCAGGACTACAGATGGCCTGATTAAACTTAAGTTAGGGAGAGGAATGGAGTTATAAACTGGGAAAGAAAGTTTGTGGTGGGACTAAAGATAATGGCCTTGGTTTTCCCAATTTGTGGTTGGAGAAAATTTCTGTTCGTCAGTAATGGATGTTGGGTAGGCAGCCTGACAATTTAGTGACAGAGGTTGTTAGGAGGAAATTGAAAGTCACGAAACTACTCCTCGAAATTGATGCTATGAATTTGTGGTATGTTTCTGAGGGTCAATATGTAGACAAGAAATAGAAATTTATACAAGAGTCAATGTGGGAATGGGAACAGAATCCATTTGCATATAATTCTCCTGTTACAACTGTTACAGATAAGAATGGAATCCCATCTAGTTTGGTGCTAGTGGAGAGGTAATGGAGGATAATAGTGTGATCAACCATGTCAAAGAGTGCGGCTAAGTAGAGAAGGGTATAGAGGTATCATTGATGGAAATGTGTTGCTGGAGAAGCACAGCAGGTCTGGCAGCATCTAGGGAACAGGAGAATCGACGTTTCGGGCGTTAGCCCTTCTTTTAACACATTTCCATCTCTGATCTCCAGCATCTGCAGACCTCATTTTCTCTATAGAGGTATCATTTTCTTGCGTCAGTCACAATGAAATTTGTGACTTGGTACAGAGTTTTTCTTGTAACGTGGCTAGAGTAGAAATCTTAATAGGGGGAATTCAAACATGGAGTACGAAGAAATATCTGCATTTGAGGCAACAGCATATTCAAGGACTTTGGAGAAAGGACACTGGAAGCAGACCTGTAGTTTAAAAGAATGAAAGAGTGAAGGATTTTTCAGAGGTCTTGGTGAAGAGGGCATATTGAAGGAAGAAGAGAATAGAATAAGAGACAAGTAATAAAAATAGCAAGAGTAAGACATTTAGCCTTTCAAGTCTGCTCACCATTCAGTAAAATCATGGCTGATTTGTGTCTTTAACTCCACTTTTGTCTGCCCCACAAGGCCCACCCATTACCTTAACACTCCCTCCTATATCAAAAATCTGTCTAATGCAGCATTGAATATATTCAGTGACCAAGCCTACACTGCTGAGGTACAGAATTCCAAAGATTAACAACTTTTGACAGAAGGAATTCTCCTCCCCATTTTAAATGGGAGATCACTTAGAAACTTTAGGAAGTTTAGAAACTGAGCTTCCTGATCTAGATTTGCCCACAAAAAGAAACATCCACTCAGCATCAACCCTGCCAAGCCCCTCGGAATCTTGTGTGTTTTAGTAAGATTACCTTTAATTCACATAAACTTTGATGAGAAAAGGCCCAACATACTTAACCTTTCCTCATAAGGCAACCCCTTATCAATTAAGGGAAACACATCTGAATTGCGATCAATGTGACTAGATCCCTCTTTAAATAAGGTACGATATCCAGTACTCTCGTATGGTTTCACCAATGCCCTATAGTGTCAATCCTACTTTCATCCTATAATTCCTTGCAGTAAGGGTCAACATTCTACTTGCCTACCTTATGATTTAATGTACTTGTAAACTGATCTGTTGAGATTCAGGTATAAGGTCACCCAGATCCCACTGTATCACAGTATCTTTTCTGAAAATCTGAGGGAATCATTCAGAATATGGGAACAGAGGAGGGAGATTGAACAGCTAACAGTCTGACAGCCATAGGATTAGTAGGGTGGATAATGTTATGCCATTATTTAGGAAAGGTGGTAAGGAAAAGCCAGAGAACTATAAACCGGTGAGCCTGACATCAGTGTTGAGTAAGTTGTTGGAGGGGGATTCTGAGGGACAAGATCTGCATATATTTGGAAAGGCAAGGACTGATTGGAGATGGTCATATGGCTTTGTGCATGGGAAATCATGTCTTACCAGCAGCAAAAAGATGATTGATGAAAGCAGAGCTGTGGACATTATCTATATGGACTTCAGCAAGGCGTTCAACAAGGTTTTGCATGGTAGTTTGGTTAGAAAGGTTAGATCACGTGGAATCCAAAGACAGCTAGCCATTTAGATACAAAATTAGCTTGAAGGTAGGAGACAGAGAGTGGTGGTGGAAGATTGTTTTGTGGACTGGAGGCCTGCGACTAGTGGTGTACCGTAATGATTGGTGCTGGGTCCACTGCTTTTTTACATTTATGTAAATGACTTGGATGTGAGTAAAACAGGAAGGGTTCATAAGTTTGCAGATGACACCAAAAGCAGAGATGTAGTGGACAGTGAATAAGGTTACTCAGGTACAATGGGACCTTGATCAGATGGGCCAAGGAGTGGCATATTAAGTTTAATTTAGATAAATATGAGGTTTGTGTTTTGATAAGGTAAATCAGGGCAGTACTTGGACAGTTAATGATGAGTATTGTCAAGCAAAGAGACCTTGGGATGTGTGGTTCTTTGAAGACGGAGTCAAAGGTAGATAGGTTAATGAAGAAAGCACTCTGTGCCTTTGCCTTTATTGGTGATTGTATCAAGTATAGGAATTGGAATGTCATATTGTGGTTGCACAGGACACTGGTCACTTTTAGAGTACTGCATTCAGTTCTGGTCACCCTGCAAGAGAAAAGATGTTATTAAACTTGAAAGAATGCAGAGAAGATTTACAAAAATGTTGGTGGATTTGCATTATAGGGATAGGCTGGGGCTATTTTCTCTGGAGTATCAGAGGCTGAGGGGTGACCTTTTAGAGCTTTATACATCACGAGCAACATGGATAGGGTGAATAGCTAACATCTTAGTTCCAGAGTAGGGCAATCCGAAACTAGAGGGCACAGGTTTAAGGTGAAAGAGGAAAAATATAAAAGGGACCTAAGGGGCAACTTCTTCACGTAGAGGGTGGTGCATGTATGAAATGAGCTGCCAGAGGAAGTGGTGAAGGCTGCTGGACAGGTACAAGAATAGGGAGGGTTTAGAGGGATATTGGTTAAATTCTAGCAAATGCGACTTAATTTAGGATATCTGATAGGCATGGACGAATTGAACAGAAGATAGGTCTTGTAGACAAATGAGCTTGGAGTGAGCATTAGAGGAGATGACAAAGAAACTAGTTCAGACTTTAAGATGGAGAAATCTTACAAGAAGTTTGATTAACTTGGCTAGAAGAGAGGAAAGCAGCTCATCAAATGTTCTCAATTTTAGTGATGAAGATGAGTGAATACCCAGCACTACTTGAATTGTGGGTGGAAGAGACAAATCAATGCTTGTCCTTTTAAGAGTCATTTTAAAAATTATGATGTTGCACAGCTAGTTTCATTTATTTTCCAATATTTAATCACAGCCTTCATTTTATTGAACTACAAGGAGCAGACACACTGATGCACTAAAATAAAATCTGTGTTGCATTAGTTTAATTTTAATAAACAGAAAAAATATATTTACAGCACATATTTAGAGAAACACAATGGATGCTGTACAAAAGAAATATACATGCACAAACAGATTTCAAACTTAAAAGAGAGACTAACAGGCATTACATTAAAAAAATGAGAGTTTGACGTGACAATACATCCAGTTTTGAGTTCCCATTTTCCTTCTCTTACAGGTTTGTTTTTCAAGACCCTACAGTACTAGTTTATGCTTGATATAAACATACTGCATAGCTAAAAAATATCAGGTTTGGTTCATTCTTGGGGTATATCCCACAATGACTGGCTTGGGATGCAGTTCCTAGTAGTCAAATCCTTTTTCAAAAGGTCAGTGTGATAAAGAAGTCAAACAACTGTGTAGTTTGCAGTACAGAGTACATGCTTATTTTTTAATATTTATTACAGATACAACAGAAGTCTTCATAAATAGAGTTGCATAAAATGTTAAAGCCACAACATTGCACATGATATGAAGTAAAACATAAAATACAATGAGTGCATTTACAGTACGTATTCCTCCTTAACTGCTCTGCAATCAGATTGGCAGGTGAAACTCCAAAAACCCTCCATAAATGAAACAGCATTTGCCTCTTCACTTGGGGGAGTTTGGGGAAAAAAAATCCAGAATGGCATACCAGCGTTAAAAGTACAGACTGAAGGCAGATAACGGTCTTTATACAAGTAAGGCTTATATATAATTAGAGCAATACATTTGTTTCTATTAGATGCAAAAGGTCCATGGTTCGACTTGTAGCAGTAAAAACTTGAGCCACATCTGGCTAAATGCAAGGGATTATAATTTAAATACAACAGTGAGGCAACTGAAAAGCTTTATGACCAGTAAAAATCAGACATTTCACTGGAGATCATTTTCAGTGACTGTCTTGATTAAAATCAATCAAGGAGGAAAGAATTTTAACAAAAAAACTTTGTTCTTTGTTGGCTAATTTTTAATCACATAATTAAATGTTTCAAAGTCCAGCGAGTTTAATTAAATACAATAACAACAATGATTCTTCTCTAAAGTTTCCCAGGCAATATGTGAAAATTGTTCTCCTGTGATCAAAAACAAAATACTGTCAAAGTAATGAGAATCCAGCTGGTTGTGCAGTTCTCCCCACCAACTTTGCATTGCATGGGTGGCAATGAATCCCAAGTACTGTTTGTACAAAGTTCCTTGGCATTCAATTCCACACAATGACACTTAAAGCAGCTGATTTGCTGTCAGTTTTATTTCAAGTCAGCAGTTGAATGGCTGAAGACAGTGTCTCCAACCTGACTGGCAGATGAAAGAGAATGAGTAAATTAATCTCCAAGTGAGGTTCACACTCTTGACAAGAGTCTACTTTGTAAGAAATTCTTTATACTACCAACCGGCCGAACATCATTCTGGTGTTTGCGCCGTTCAACGAATGAAGTCAATCTCGACGTGTTTAGAGTTTCAGTGTCTCTGTTGATGCCTGGCTGCAGCCAAGGATCCAAAAGGCACATTGCAGCCGAGGGACGTTTGCTTGAATCTCCCTGAAGTAAGAAGCAAACAAAATCTTTGGCAGCTTGACTGACCCCTGTGAAGTAGTCATCAGGGAAGCTGAAGTCCAATCGGCAAATGTTCAAACATGTTTCTTCTACACTCTCGTCCAAAAAAGGAGACACACCACTAAGAAGGACATAGGCAAGTACCCCAACACTCCAGGTATCTGATGTAAGACAGGCAGGATTTCCTAAAATAATTTCTGGAGCTGCAAATTCAGGGCTTCCTAGCAATTGATGAACATAATATGTTGTGGTTAGCTGCATGGAATCCCCAAAATCAGCAAGTTTGATGAGTGGTTTGGCTTTGCTGTGGTCCACCAATACATTTTCTGGCTTTAAGTGATCAAGACGTATATAGATTAGTATTCGATAACTCACAAACATAAGTTGGCTATAATAAACCCACAGTATCTCATTAAAGAATTGAATTAACAAGCATGATTATCACAACATTTGATTTCATTTGCAACAGTTATAATTTTTAACTATGACCAGTTTCTATGTCATTTACTGTTTTCCTGCTTCCCAATGGATTGATTGTGTAATACAGTAAATAAGATACATAAGATGAGGCCCAGGTTAACAGTGCATAGGAGCAGGAATAGATCATGCAGGCTGTCTAGCCTATTCCACCATTTAATACAATCATGGATGATCGAACACTTTAATACATTTTAACCCACAATATCCCTAACCCCTTACATCAGTGATAATCAAAAAATCATCAACTGCTACTTCAGACAGCCTTAAAAACTGACCTTCCAGAGCCCTCTAGGGTACATAATTCCAAAAATTCACAAACCTACGTTAAAAGAAATTCTCCTCCTCTCAGTCATAAGTAGCATTCCCTTCATTTTTATCCGTTATTCTAGACTCCTTAATCGGGTAATATTGTAAATATTAAATATTTTGTAGATTTTGAGGAGATTACCTATTATTCTTCAGAATTACAGAGATATTGGGCCCAATATCTCTTCATAGGAGAGTCTCACCATCCCAGGAACAAGTCTGGTGAACCTTTGCTGCACTCTCTCTATGGCAATGATATCTCTCCTGTGATAAGGAGACCAAAACTGTACACAGTGCTCCATGTATGTTTTAACCAAGCTCCTATACAATTGAAGCCAAACTTCATTACTCCTGTACTCAATTCCTCTTGCACTAAAGGCTAACATGCCATTAGTCTTCCTAATATTTTGCTGCACCTGCATGTTAACCTTCAGTGACTTATTGATGAGGACACCCAGGTCCAGGTGTATATCTACACTTCCAACTACTCACCATTTAAGAAATACACTGCACATCTGTTCTTCGTACCAAAGTGGATAACTTCACATTTTTACATGTTATATTCTACCTGCCATGTTCTTGCCCAATCAGTAAGCCTGTCCAAATCTTCCTAAAAATATTTTACATCTCCCTCACAAAATATTCCCACTTAGCTTTGTATCATCTGCAAATTTCAAAACATTACATTTGGACCCCAACTTTAAATCATTGATATAATCACAAACAGCCTGAGCCCAAACACTGAATCTTGCAGTGTCAATGTAGAATGACCTATTCACATCTACTGTTTTCTATCCATTAGTCAATTCTTAATCCATGTATGTACATTTTTTTCCAATACAGTGTACTTTAATTTGCTAACCAGCCTCTTGTGGGGGAGCTTATCAAAAGCCTTCTGAAAATTCAAATACGCTACATCTATCCACTACGCTTTATCATGTTGGCAACATTCTCCAAAAACTCTGACCAATTTGACAAACATAATTTTCCATTCTCAAATCCATGCCGACTCTGCCCAATCAGATTGTTTTTATCCAAGTGACTATTTAGCATTTATGATCAAATCTGGCATTTTCCCACAATAAGATTGACAGGTTTTTCACTTCTTGCTTTTTCCTTTGCTCCTTTCTTAAATAGTGAGTGCTGCAGCTGTACAAAACCCTTGGAGTATTGCGTGCACTTTTGGTCACTGCATTATAGGACGATGTGGAAGCTTTGGAAAGGGTGCAGGGGAGATTTACTAGGATGTTCCCTGGTAAGGGGGGGGGGAGGTCTTACGATCAAAGGTTGAGGGATTTGAGGCTGTTTTCGTTAGAGAGAAGTTTGAGAGCTCAGAGAGTAATAGGGGCATTTAATACATTGCCTGCAACAGTTGTAGACGCGCCAACTTTACGGGCATTTAAATGGTCATTGGATAGTCATATGGATGTGAATGAAATAGTGTAGGTTAGATGAGCTTCAGATTGGTTTCACAGGGCAGCACAACATCGAAAACCAAAGGACCTGTATTGCACTGTAATGTTCTATGTTGTATTTCTATATCCAATTCCTTCAGCACTCTGGGATCAACTTTCAGCCCTCCAGTAATTTCTCCAGTACAACTTTCTTACTGATACACATTTCCTTCAACTCCTTATTCTCCCTCATCAGTTGGATGTCTAGGTAGTTGTGAGAAATCTCCCAGAATAGTGAAAGCAGACACAAAGTAACCATTCAGCCTCTCTGCCATTTCTCTATTTTCCATTATAAATTCTCCTGACTGTTTTTAATGGACCTACATTCATATTAGTCTCCTTTTAAAGTACCTATAGAACTTTTCACAAGTCATTTTTTGTTCTTTTTGCTTAGTTGCATTATCTTATTCTTCCTCTCGTCAGTTTCTTCTTTGTCCTTCTTAACTGTAATGCTTTCCAATTCTCAGATTTATTACTATTTCTGGCCATTTTATAAGCTATTAATACAAACTATTAATTTTACACAATCTTATTCTAAACTTTATCAACTATGGTTGACTCACCTTTTTGAGTTTAGCACCCTGAAGGAATGTTTAGTTGCTGTAAGCCACATAATAGTTCTTTAAAGACCGTCCATTGCCTTTTAATTTATTTTCCAATTTTCAGCTCAGCCAACTTATGCTTAATGCTTTCATACGTTCTCTTATACAAACTTAAAACTCTTGCTTCAGAATGAGCTGCTGTACTTTGAAACATAATGCAAAATCCTACCATGCTGTGACCACAGCAAGTGGTTTAGAAGGTTAAAATGTTAACCTACCTACTACTATTGCACCACACAGCACAATAGAGAACCAATGTGTCACACACAAATTTAGCATGTTACAGAAAGTCATAGTGAAAACAGTAAACTATCCTTAATGTTTGCAATATATTTCAGTGTGGTGTCAGTAAAAAAAAAACTTTCTGAAACCACAAAAAAAATGAATTTGTTAGAGTAAGCTGGTCTCACCAACCTTTATATCTAGGTGAGCTATTCTGCAGTGGTGTAAATACTGCACAGCTTCCAGAGTTTCTCTGAGATATGATGTTACCTTTTCTTCGGTCAAATTCCCCCATTCTATTATGTAGTTGAGAAGGCGACCTTGGTCTGCTCTGAAAAATAAAGATACTAAGAATTTAACAATCATTATGTGGTGATGAAATTAAATCTTAACATTTTTATCTATTTCCACTCTTTCAAGCCTCTTATGTACTGATCCTGACTTATTACATCCTCTTATGTCTCTCCAGTTTCTAAATTCATTGTCCTTCTATCTAAGTAAGACATTTTAAATTAAATAGTAAAATAACAAATGTGTTTCTATAGTGCCTTTAAGGGCATTACAATATCCCAAAATGCCAGGGTAATACTTTTGAAACAAAAACAGAAATTGCTGGAAAAACTCAGCATGTCTGGCAGCATTTCAGCAATTTCTGTTTTGGTTTCTGATTTCCAGCATCTGCAGTTCTTTTGTATTTTTAATTTAATGCTTTCAAAGTGCAGTCAATGCCATAATGTAGTGTAAATACTGGATGCATGTCTTCATTAGCCAGGGCTAGAATATAGGAGCAAGGAAGTCACTTTATAACTTTATAAAATGATTGGTTAGACCACAGATGGAATACTATGAGCAATTCTGGTCGCCACACAATCAAAAGACATGATGGCATTGGAGCGTATATTCACCGGGATCATAGAACCCCTACAGTGTGGAAACAGGCCCTTTTGGCCCAACAAGTCCACATCGACCCTCCGAAGAGTTTCCCACCCAAACCCATTTCTCATTACTCTACATTTACCCCTGACTAATGCACCTAACCTACACATCCCTGAAAACTATGGGCAATTTAGCATGGCCAATTTACCTAACATGCACATCTCTGGATTGTGGGAGGAAATCCACACACACACAGGGAGATTGTGCAAACTCCACACAGTCGCCAGAAGCTGGAATCGAACCCGGGTCCCTAGCACTGTGAGTCAGCAGTGCTAACCACTGAGCCGTCACAGGATATTGCCTGTGATGAAAACTCTTAGTTGTGAGGTGAGACTGGATAGGCTGGGTGTGTTTTCCTTGGAGCAGTGGAGGCTCAGTGTGGATCCGAATGTGGTATACAAAATTAGGAAAGGCATAGACAGGATAGATTGTGACAAGCTTTTCCCCATGGCAGACATGTTTAAGACCAGTTAACACAAGCTTAAGAATTGGAGTAAGTGGTTTAAAAGAGATTTGAGAAAACAACTTTTTCACTCAGACAGTGGTAGAAATATGGAATGTGCTGCCAGAGAGTCTATTGAAAGCAGGTACTCTCGCAACATTTAAAAGGCATTTGAATGACACTTAAAATACTAGGATTTTGGAGGTTATGGTCCAAGTGCAAGTGAATGGGTTAGTGCAGTTTAGTATTTAGAGTGTGGTGCAGGAAAAGCACAGCAGGTCAGGCAGCATCCGAGGAGCACGAAAATCAACTTTTCGGGCAGGGCTTTTGCCTGAAACATCAATTTTCCTGCTTCTCGGATGTTGCCTGACCTGCTGTGCTTTTCCAGCACCACACTCTCGACTCTGATCTCCAGCATCTGCAGTCCTCACTTTTGCCTAGTTTAGTGTTTGTTGATCAGTATAAAGTTAAAAATCACAACACCAGGTTATAGTCCAACAGGTTTAATTGGAAGTACACTAGCTTTCGGAGCGACGCTCCTTCATCAGGCGATTGTGGAGGGCTCGATCGTAACACAGAATTTATAGCAAAAATTTGCAGTGTGATGTAACTGAAATTATACATTGAAGAATTGATTGTCTGTTAAGCCTTTCATCTGTTAGAATACAGTGATAGTTTCACTTCTTTCATGTGTAAATCACAAAACCCTTTTTTTTAAAGTTGCATTCTCGGGAAACTATCACTGTATTCTAACAGATGAAAGGCTTAACAGACAATCAATTCTTCAATGTATAATTTCAGTTACATCACGCTGCAAATTTTTGCTATAAATTCTGTGTTACGATCGAGCCCTCCACAATCACCTGATGAAGGAGCGTCGCTCCGAAAGCTAGTGTACTTCCAATTAAACCTTTTGGACTATAACCTGGTGTTGTGTGATTTTAACTTTGTACACCCCAGTCTAACACCGGCATCTCCAAATCTTGATCAGTATAGACACAGTGCGCCACAGGGCCTGTTTCTATGCTGAATGATTCTATGATTCTATGTGGTTGACAATTTGATCACAGCAAGGCCTCCGGATGTGAGTTCCAATCAAACTATCTTATGCCCATTTAGCTTCAGTATGCACAAATTACCATAATACCTGAATTATACATTTATGTAAATTTAATGACAAACTAATTTCAGAATTGATCCATTGTGTATACCTGACTTCGAGTTTTTATTGAACATAATATTTTTGTATTTCTGATTACCAAGTAATCTCATCAACTAAACAGATGGTGGACTATCAGAAATAATATTTAATGGGAATATGCAGAGAACAGTGGAGAACATTTATTGGAATAATACACAGTAAAGTCCATACTCCAAAATGTGGCATCTGCATCAGATCAACAATTGTTCATTAGATGATCGACAGGTCTCAGGACTTAGCTATGTTAATACACTGGATAAATTTGGCTTATATCTCCTTGAGATGGGGAGATTAAGGAATGATCTGATGTTAAAATAATGAAAGGATTGATAAGTCAGATAGGGAAATGTTGAAAAGGGAAGTACATACTCTGGAAATAAAGGAAGTAAAGTAATTACAGATAGAAAAATTTGAATTAGAAGATAAATTGCTGTCACAGTTAATAAAATCACAGAACCTACTTAAAGCTTAGTAAGTGCCAACTAGACTGACAAATTCAAGAAACGTGCAGAGAGCAGCACCAACTGCCAAACTGCATTCTTCAACTCTAAACAGGTCTTTGACATGTGTCAATCATCAAGAACTGTGGTACATCCTTCTCAAATTTGGTTTTCTGCAAAAATTCCATCACTATCATGGACTTGGTGCATGCCAGCTGCAAGCTGAGATTCTTACCAATGGATCCACCACAGGTCAGGTGAATTGGCCATGCTAAATTGCCTGCAGGGTTAGGTGTTAGGTATAGGGGTAAAATGTAGGGGTATGGGTGGGTTGCGCTTCGGCGGGTCGGTGTGGACTTGTTGGGCCAACGGGCCTGTTTCCACACTGTAATGTAATCTAAAATATCCAATGTGTGTGCAATTTGGTGTCAAGCAAAGTTGTGTCACTGTACCAACTTGTTCCCTTCTTCCGCTGCAACCCTCTACCCGACATCCATGCATTTTTGCACTGGCATGTTTAACTGACTGGACAAGCAGGTTCAACCTCCATTACCTCCAGTCTAGAATCAATACCACCCCAACCTCTGTTGCTGAGCTGCAGTATGCAGGCAACACGTGTGCGTGCACGCCCAGAGGCCTAGTTCCAAACAATATTTGATGCATAGGAGGGAATGGGTCTTAGATTAAACATTTGGAAGACAACATAACTCTCCCAGCCTGCTCACGTTCTGTAACACTGTTGTCTGTCTATCCAGATGCATAGTGAGCCGTTGAACATTAAGGATTAACTCCTGTACCTTGGGTGCCTCCTCTCGGAGACAGCACACATTGACAAAGCAATTCTCCATCACCTGCAGTCTACCAGAGCAGCCTTTGGTCATCTGAGGAACACAGTATTAGATTAAAATATCTCAAATTCAATACCAATCTCATGGACATGAATTGGAGACATGGATAATGTACAGAAATCCCTAAAGAAATCCCTAAAGCAGTGTAGGATCGGTGCTCTAATACAAGTGTCTTCTCTCAAGCTAACATCCCCAGTCTTGAGGCAATTGCTATGACCAATCAGATGTGTTTAGCAGGCCACAACATGCACATTCCTCATGAATGATCCAACTTTGTCCCCTTTGAGTTCTTGAACAATAAGATGGCATAGAGATCTACAGCACAGAATAAAGCCCTTCAGCTCAATGTGCTGCAATCAAAAAAACTACCTAACTATTTTAATTCTGTTTTCCAGTACTTGGCCTATAGCCTATATACCTTGGCATTTAAGAAATACTTCTTAAATGTTAGGTGAGTTTCTGCCTGTACCACCCTTACAGGCAGTGAGTTCCAGATTTCCACCATCACCTGGTTGAAAACATTTTTCCTCACATCTCCTGTAAACCTTCTGCCCCTTACCTTAAATTCCTTACATTCACTCATTTGATTCACATGATACAAGAAATGGCTGACGGCACTAGATACTGAATAGACTATGGGTTGTCTATATTTTGGTAAAAATAATGAAGACATCTGCTCCAGAACTAGCTGTGCTTATAATCAAGCAGTTTCAGTCCAGTTACAACACTGGCAATGTGGAACATTGCCTAGATATATCCCCAAAGGCAGTACAAAGCCGATCTGGTCAACTAATGCCCTATTCGTCCACTCCCATTCATTTGAAATGAAATGGAATAACTTAATGATGTAGTTCCTGATGTCATTATAGCTTTGGTTCAAATAGGAACGAAACATCTGAACTCCGTGGGTGAGGTGACAGTGGCTAGCCTTGACATCGAAGCAGTGTTTGACCACGAACAGCATCAAGAAGGCCTAACAAAACCTAAATCAAAGGTAATCAGGCAAAACTTCTTGTCAGTTGGAGTCACACCCAGTACAACGGAAAATTGTTGTGGTTATTGAAGTTCACCCATTGCATCTCTGCAGAGGTTCCTCAGGATAAAGTCCAAAGTCCAAGTATATTTTGCTGTTTTCATCAATTGTCTTCCCTTTAGCACAACATCCGAAGTAGGGACATTTGCTAATGATTGCGTTATGTTCAGCACTACTTGTGAAATCTCAGATACTGAATTAGTCTGTCTCCAAATGGAGCAAGACCTAGATATCATCAAGGTTTATGTTAATAAGTCACAAGTAGCATGTGCATCATAAAGTACCAAGTAATGACTATGTCACGAAAATAGAGAATCGAACCATCTCCACTTGACATTCAATAGTGTTGCCATTGCTGAATCCCCATCTATCAACATCCTTGAGCTTAGCATTGACCAGGAACTAAACTGGACCCGCCATATAAATACTGCAGTGACAAGTTTGAAAGCTGGGAATTCTGCATTGAGTAACATTCACACACTTCCTCAAATCCTGTCCAGCATCTACGAGGCATAAGCCAGGATTGTGATAGAATACTCCCCACTTGCCTAGAGGAGTGCAGCTCCAACAATACTCAAATTGACACCATCCAGGACAAAGCAACCTGCTTTACTGACACTACATTCATCATCTGCAACATTCACTCCATTCATCACTACCTCACAATGTCAGAAGTGCAAACCATCTACAAGATTTGGCATTTCACTCAGGATCCTGCAAGTGCACCTTCTAAGCCCATGCCCTCCAGCACCTAGAAGAACAATGATAACACATAGAGTCAACACTTTGGAACTGCACTGCTATTCCTTGACTGCTGCAGGCTGAAAATCTTGGAACTTACTCCTTAACAGCATGGTTACTTACACTGAGTGCCTCAGTTCAAGAATGCAATGCATCATTACCTTCTCAAAAGCAGTTAGACCATAACACATAGGAGCAGAAGTAAGCCATTCAGCACAATGAGTCTATTCCACTCTTCATTGAGATCGTGGCTGATCTGATTATCCTCAACTCCATTTCTCTGCTTTACCCTATAACTCCCAATTAAAAATAGTCTATCTCTGCTTCAATACACTTAACAAACCAGCCTCAAAAGCCTCTGCAGTATAGAATTCCACAGATTTAGTACCTCTTGATTGCTGTTTTATATGGGTGACCCTTTCTTCTGAGATTATGTTCTCTGGTCCTAAATTCTCCTTCAAGGGGCAACATTGTGGGCGGCACGGTGGCACAGTGGTTAGCACTGCTGCCTCACAGCGCCAGTGTTTTATATGGGTGACCCTTTCTTCTGAGATTATGTTCTCTGGTCCTAAATTCTCCTTCAAGGGGCAACATCCTATTGGCCTCTATCCTGTCAGTCTCCTAAGAATCTTGTATGTTTCAAAAAGTCACCTCTCATTCTTCTAAATTCTGATGATTTCAGGCCCAGGACTCAATTTCTTCTCATAAGACAATCCCTCCGTAGCTAGTCTCTGTCGAATGAATGTTTTCTGGACTGTCTTCCAATGTCAGTTTATCTTCCCTTAAATAAGGGATCTAAAATTGTTGGCAGTATTCCAACCATGGTGTGACCAGTGTTTTGTATAGTTTTATTAAGACTTCCTTATTTTCCTTACTGCATTCCCTTCGAAGCAAAGGCCAACATTTCATTTGTCTTTCCTATTACCGCTGAACTTGAATGCTAGCTTTTTGAGAGTCTGAGGCAAAGAATCTGAAATCTCTCTGTTTTGTTGCTTTCTGCAGTTTTGCCATTTAACAGAATACTCAGCTCCTCTATTCTTTCTGCCAAACTTCATAACCTCACATTTGCCCACATAATGGTTCATTTGCCAAATCTTTGCCATTCACCTAATCAATCTTCATTCCAATGTGGACTCCTTGTGTCATCCTCACTACAGGAGAAAGTGAGGGCTGCAGATGCTGGAGATCAGAGCTGAAAATGTGTTGCTGGAAAAGCGCAGCAGGTCAGGCAGCATCCAAGGAACAGGAGAATCGACGTTTCGGGCATAAGAAGGGCTTATGCCCGAAACGTTGATTCTCCTGTTCTTTGGATGCTGCCTGACTTGCTGCGCTTTTCCAGCAACACATTTTCAGCTCATCCTCACTACAATCAATGTTACAGCTTTAGACAAAAAAGGTAGCCATGATATAGAGAAGCCAGTGTTGGACAGGGTGGACAAAGTCAGAGCCACGCAACATCAAGTTATAGACCCACAGGTTTATTTAAAATCACAAGCTTTTGGAGCGCTTTAGAAAAGGTAGGATTACCACACTGCAAGGGCTCTTTTGTCAACTGTGTGGCGGCACGGTGGCTCAAAGGCTAATACTGCTGTCTCACAGCACCAGGGACCCAGGTTCAATTCCAGCCTAGGGTGACTATCTGTGTGGAGTTTGCACATTCTCCCCGTATCTGCGTGGGTTTCCTCTGAGTGCTCCAGTTTCCTCTCACAATCCAAAGATATGCAGGTTAGGTGGATTGGCCATGCTAAATTGCCCATAGTGTTCAGGGATGTGTAAGGTAGGTGCATTGGTCAGGGGTAAATGTACAGCAATAAGTTTGCGAAATAGGTCTGGGTGGGATACTCTTTGGAGGGTTGGTGTGGGCTTGTTGGGCTGAAGGGCCTGTTTCCATACTGTAGGGATTCTATATAAAAGAACTATAAGCTAACTGGCTTGTAGTTTCCTATATCCCTTTTTGATTAAAGGAGTTGCACTTGCTATTGTCCAAAGTGCAACTCCAACCATTTGCTCAGAACTGACGATTGTAAACCTGTGGAGTTCACCCTCCCTTATATCTCCTAATCGTCTGTCATCTTCTTATTTTCCATCATTACTTCCTCTTTCAGACAAATGCTCATTTTGTTAAAAGAGCTGTGGATGCTGGAGATCTGAAATAAAACCAAGAAACTCAGCAGGTTTGCCAGTATCTGTGGGGACAGAACAGATTTAATGTTTTGAGTTGAATCCAAACTGCTCATCTTTGTATTAACTGTTAGTCTTTTTTTTCATTAAAAAAAATTTGTCCAGTCTTCTAAACAGCTTTTCTTTTTCTTGTAATTTAATAATGTTTTAAACATTTTGGTCAACCATAGGTAATGGGTCCTCTCCTTGGAATTCTTTTTTAACAAATCATTTATGGAATCTGGGCAAGGCGGCCTGGGTCAAGAAGGACTAGGAGAGCAAATACATCGGAACACCATCTAGTTTTCTTCCAAGCCATTTGCCATCCTTCAGTATCACTAGGTCAAAATCCTGGAACTCTCTCCCTAATAGCTCTGTGGGTTATCTTGACCAAATGGATTACAGCAGCTCAATAAGGCAGTTCAACAGCAGCTTTTGAAGGGCAGCTAGGTATTGAATGGACAATATAGCTGGCCCAGCCAGCAATAGCCACACCCTGTGACTGAAGCAAACACCATTAAACAGGAAGTGCTAGAAATATTGAAAATACCCAGCATATCTGTATCTGTGAAGAGGTAAACAGAAATAGATCTTTCTCTCAATGTTGGAATGACAAAAGAACTGATCATTGATGTCAGGAGGAAAGGAGGAGGACATGTCCTTGTCAACGTCAATGGAGCTGAGGTGGGAAGGGTTTAAGGCATCAAGTTCCTAGGAGTGACGATAACCGACAATCTGTCCTGGATCTCCCAAGTGACGGTCAAGAAGGCACAATGCCTCTTCTTCCTCAGGTGGCTTAAGAAATTCAGCATGCCCATAAGGACCCTCACCAACTCTTTCAGAGGCACCACAAATAGCACTCTATTTGTGTGCATGATGACCTGGTAAGGCAATTGCTCTGGCCTCGACCGTAAGACACTACAGAAAGTTATGTGCACAGGCAGACCATCACAGAAGCCAACCTCCATGGACTCCATTTACACTTGTTGTTGGCGTAGAAAGGCTGCCAACATCATCAAAGGCTCCTCCTACTCCAGGAATGCTCCCTTTCATCAGGCAGACGATACAGAAGCTTGAACACAAACACCAACACATTCAAAAACAGCTTCTTCTCGGTTGTTATAAGACTGCTGAATGGACCTAACTTCAAATAAGGTTGAACTTGCTAATGTAGCTCTTGCTTTGCGCACCTCCTGTGCAGCCATAACTTTGTATGCCTTGTTCGTCTAAACACTCTATAATCTGTATGTCCTTATTTGCTATGATCTGCCTGTACTGCTTGCAAAACAAAACTTTTTATGGCATTTAGATACATGTGACTACAATAAATCAAATCAAATCAAGTCAAATCAAATCAATGTTTCAGGTCAGTTCATGATGAAAGCTCATAAACTTGAAACGTTAACATTGCTTCTCTTTTGCAAATATGCTACCAGACTTGCTGTATAATTTCTATAATTTTCTGTTTTTATTTCACATTTCCATCAATTACTATTATTACTATTGGAATAAATTACTACTGTTTTGAATGGGGACACAGATTTTTACTTGACTACATGGCTAGTTGTTATAAAACATGAAGTCCTTAATAATTAGACCTTATTTTGGCAGATTACATCCAAAATATGTACATTTCCTTGTGATGCAACCACCATCTGTTATTTTCAAGGACAAGACACTGCTTGTGTTTTAGCAACCTCTCAATAGAATAAAGAGGAAACTTCCTGTTAAATTATCACACAATGTGAAACATCATAAATGTTATAAACCTAATTGCTATCTTTTGGTTGTTAAAAACCGAAAGAACTATGGATGCTGTAAATCAGAAATAAAAATAGAAATTGCTGGAAAAGCTCATATGGTTCTGGAGCGTCGGAGGCTGAGGGGTGAACTTTATAGAGATTTATAAAATCATGAGGGGCATGGATAGGATAAACAGTCTTTTCCCTGAGATGGGGGTGTCCAGATCTAGGACATAGGTTTAGGGTGAGAGGGGAAAGATAAAAAAAGGGACCTAAGGAGCAACTTTTTCATGAACTGCCAGAGGAATTGGTGGAGGCTGGTACAATTGCAGCATTTAAAAGGCATCTGGATGAGTATATGAATAGGAAGGGTTTAGAGGGATGTAGGCCAAGTGTTGACAAATGGGACTAGATTAGGTTAGGACATCTGGTCGGCGTAGATGAGTTAGATCGAAGGGTCTGTTTCCGTGCTGTAAATCTCTATGACTATGACTCTATGGTCTGGCAGCATCCGTGGAGAGAAATTGACCCAAAATCTGTGGATTTCTCTCCACAGATATTGTCAGACCTGCTCAGCTTTTCCAGCAATTTCTATTTTTATCTCCTCGTTGTTCTTTGGTACCATCAGTTCTGCTTCAGAATTCTTAAGAGGCAATCAGCAGAAATTTATGTGATGGGATGCTTTGCTAAACTAAATGTGCTGCATAACCAAATGTTAATGCTAAATGAAATGTCAATATAATGTTAGGGGTGCTACAATAAACATTTTCCCCAGACTTCTACTAAACAATAAGTTTTAATGCATTTTGTTACAATATGATGTTTATTTCATGCTTTGGTACTGTATCTTTAATATAGCTGAATTTAACCTTTCTGAAATTTGCCTAACTGGTGATTGGTTATTCAAGATTTAAGGGAGTCCTGGGTCATTTTGCTGGAACGAAGGTTTAAGGTAATGGCAATAAGCAGTCATCTGATAGTATCTACAGTATTAGGAAGGTCTTGATGATATCTTGATATAAACAGTTTTGCTTTAAACCATCAATTTATTTACAAGACAAAAGAGAGTTGAGGTGTCAATGATATATTATCAGTATTTCCACCTGGATATCAGCATCATGTAATTCAAATTGCTACAGAGATGGGCTTCTAAAATAGTCCTGAGAATTCGTAGACACAAGTTGTCTGCAAGGATTCACAAGAAAGGGAGTAACTATAGGCTAAAAGTCTCTATGGCACTCCAGACAGGGCTGCAGGGAGATGCTTATGCTCACTTTGGAGACCAAATTAGCAAGAATTTGAAATAAAGTGGAGAAATTCCCCTTGCTGTGCTAGAGGAGGAATTGCCTCACCGTAAAAGATGGTTCAGAAGTCAAATAATTCCAGGCTGGGAAAGGAACAGGAGCGAAGAAGTACTAAGACTGGGTCTGGAATAATTGAATAATTATTTAAGGGAGAATGTAAAGTATACCCATAAAGTGAATTTGTCAGATGTGTGAAACATGAAAGGGGAAAACTCTGTTCTGCAGTTTAAAGTACAAGTTACATACAAAAATTATGATGGTCAATAGTGCTTTTAGTCCATTCACTACAGCACAAGCTTGAAAATGTAAAATCTTTTGTGTTATCCTTTTAGCTACTGACTGAAAGTTTGAGTTTCTTTCTGTACAGTTGTTGGGGGATTGTAGGAAAATGCAGTATAAATAAATGCAAAATCATGGATACAATTGGATACAAAATTGCCTTGTAGGTAGGAGACAAAGGGTGGAGGGTTGCTTTTTGAATTGGAGCCTTTGACCAGTGGAGTGCCACAAGGATCCATGTTGGGTCCACTGTTTTTTGACATTTATATAGTTAGTAAGTTTACAGATGACACCAAATTTGGTGATGTAATGGACAGTCAATCAAGTTATTTCTGCGATAATCTTATTGACTGTCCACTACACCATACACCAATGGGACCTTGATAGGTAGGTCGAGGAGTAGATGGAGTTTAATTTAGATAAATGCGAGGTGTTGTGCTTCAGTAAGACAAATCAGGGCAGGCTTTATAGGCTTAATGGTAGGGTCCTAGGGAGTGTTGCCAAACAAGAGGTCTTGGGTGCAGGTTCATAGTTCCTTGAAGTTGGAGTCACAGGTAGACAGGGTAGTGAAGAAGGCATTTGGTACGCTGGCTTTTATTGGACAATGGATTGAGTATAAGAGTTGGGATGTCATGTTGCAGCAGTACAGGGTATTGGTTAGGCCACTTTTGGAATACTGTATTCAATTCTGGTCTCTCTGCTACAGAAAGATCCTGTTAAAGTCGAAAGGGTGAAGAAAAGATTTACAAGGATGATACTGGGGTTGGAGGGTTTAAGCTACAGGGAGAGGCTGAATAAGCTGGGGCTATTTTCCCTGGAGAGTCAGAGGCTGAGGGGGTGACCTTATAGAGGTTTATACAATCATGAGGAGCATAGATTAACCAAAATTTTTGATATTCCAATTTGAGCTGTTTGATTTGCTTGCCAGTCAATAGCTTTATGAATTCTGCCAATACATATATGAGAATTTTCAAACAAGTTGAATTAACCACAGTGAAATGGCAATGGCAAATTCATCCATCACTCTTATCTTTGACCAATTTGTTAAAAAAAATCTCAGAAGAATCATCAAAAACTTTGGCCCATGGAAACTAAAGATTTTTACTAATTTTATGCTTAAACATCTGTTCTGATCAATCTGCTACTGCTGGGTCAACACCATAGCAACATGGAATTAAAAGAATTTCTTATATTTCACTGAAATTCTGTTTCTAAACAAGAGTTTTTGTGAGAAAACTAATAAATTTCAACCAAAAGGTGTACATATAGAAATCATACAGTTAACATTTATTGTGCCCATGGAAATATGAAGCTTTAAAACAACACAGATTTTTAACCAGCAGGATGGTGTGCGTGGGAGGCTGAACAAGAATGTATTGGGACAAGAACAAGAACTTTATGACATTTGTGTCTATTTTGTACTTAGGTTTGTTAGTGCATGAGAAACCACTGTCGAGTTTGTGGCTTAAAACAAGCAACTGACTGCATATATTTACCACAGGATTTTGGCTTTAACCATTAGAACACGGGCAAAGTCTTTTCCCTGGGGTCAGGGAGTCCAGAACTAGAGGGCATAGGTTTAGGGTGAGAGGGGAAAAATATAAATGAGGCCTAAGGGGCAACTTTTTCACACAGAGGGTGGTACGTGTATGGAATGAGCTGCCAGAGAAAGTGGTGGAGGCTGGTACAATTGCAACATTTAAGAGGCATTTGGATGGGTATATGAATAGGAAGGGTTTGGAGGGATATGGGCCGGGTGCTAGCAGGTGGGACTAGATTGGGTTGGGATATCTGGTCGGCATGGACGGGTTGGACCGGAGGGTCAGTTTCCATGCTGTATATCTCTATGACTCTACTCATGATTAACAAGGCAAAATGACTATAAGGACTAAGAGTACTAAGTATTTGACAGGCTGAAAAACCTATAAATTCCAAGGAATGATAGCTGCTTCTTTATCTATGTGAAAGACTTTTGCTCACAGGCCTTGTTGTGAGAATGTGCTTTCATTGGTTTAGAGGTAAGAAAGGTCGCTGGACCTGAAACATTAACTCTAATTTCTCTCCACAGCTGCTGCCAAACTGTTTCTGTTTTTGTTTTAGTGCCAAGATGTTTCTCCTATATTAGATTTCTGACTCTGAACCATAATTTCCAGCTGTCAACCTCATCAGCATCATGGAAGCTGCTTTTACAACTCTACTTTGGATATCGAATGGGAGGCAGGGTGACCAGCAACATCACCATAACAGTTACACTCTGAGCAAGGTCAGTAATAGCCTCCTCTTCGAACACCTTACTCCTTGACTCAAGCTCCCTCATCTGAATTATAATGAATAAATAAATAAAGGCTTAAACTGTTTAGTAACTCTTGAAATCAGACTGAGACTGTCACTTGAATGTGGCCATTTCAATTTTACAGCTTTCAAGACAGTATTGATCCTCTGTGTCATTGATGAGAACAGTTCCTGCTGTTCGGTCCTCAGCTACTTGCAGCAGTATTTGCTTCAGCTCTTCTTCCTATCTTCTCACAATAGCATTTCTGACTGTAGCATGATCTCAAAGGGTGCTTCAGAGAAGCAGATTGGACATAATCAATCCACCTGCAATGCCTCAGTTTTTAATGCAGAATACTTCCATTCTGCCCCTTAGCTGGATCCGCTTACATATTGAGACTTCAAAAGTCAGGGGCACATCTTGATCATATCTGTTTGCTCCCAGTGGAGGGGATCTCAAAGAGGATGCTAATGATGGCCACCCCGATTGCAAATGCATCAAAACATTAAAACTTGGCCCAATGTACCTCTTATACTTTGGAAAATGGCAAGATAATATATTAAAGTGAACAATTGATAAAGACAGAATCAGATATCATCGAAAAGCATTTTAGAAGATTTTAGTAACAATTTTTCTGAGCATTTAAACATATGCTGTGCTTCCTTTTGATAACAGCACTTTCAATTTGCTATAACATTGTGATATCCTTTATCAGAAAAGCTTGGAAATTGCGTATTGCAATTTGGATAACTTCAGTTTTTGGATAAAGGATAGTTAGCACTTATCCAAGATAGTTTTTTGTTTGCTGTGTTCAATGAGAAAATATGAAAATATGTTAAGTGTGGTGACAGGGTGTTATGATGAGGTGTGTTGGGGAGCATGGGGATTAGTGAACATTAGCGAGTTTTGAGAAGATTTGTAGCTCAGGTTGAGGTTCCGGATGTAGGTTTGCTTGCTGACTTTTCGTCACCATACTAGGTAACATCTTCAGTGAGTCTCCAGATGAAGCTTCTTCCAGAAGCTCACTGAACAAACCTACATCCAGAATTAGTGAACATTGCTGTGAAGGGGTACAGCATTGCTGCAGTACTTTGATACTCCAAATGGTTTACCGCGAGTCAGCCTTTAGTCCAGTTACTTACTTGATGAGAATAAAATTAATTAGCCACAGAAAAAACACAAATTAAAAACACTGAGTATAGTTACTGCAATTTATTCATTTTTTGTATTTTGCAGTAAAAGTAGAGCAGCTTCTGAAAGAAGGTAGCGGGGAAGTTTGGGCCTGACACTGGACCAGGATTCAGATCTTATACAGTTGATTCACTTCATTGGGAGCCCTTCTTGAAAAGTTCTTCCACATCTTCTGCCTGAATAACTCTGGATTCATGAAGCAAATCCAGAGTTATTTTATACACAGACATTATTTCTTGCTTGGGTATAAAGTCATGTTGTTCCAGTGCATTTATCAAATTGTCACATACCTTTATAATATTATCTATGAATACTTTCTCTACCTGTTCCACATCATCCTGCTTTATCTTGCCCTGACACCCATGTGTGCAATCTCTTCATCAGTGCACAATGGGAGCATTCTTATCAACATAAAGCTCCTCTTTGATGTCCTTAGCCTTTTAAACATGTTCACACATTCCAAATTTACACATTCTGTACATTCAAGGAGCTGGTTTACAATCTGTTTCTCCTTGCTCACCTGAAAGCTTTCAAAGTCTTCCTCAATATTATGGTCATCATTGACTCTAAATGCTTTGGCCTGTAGTATGTTCACAGAGTATTATAGCACGGTGACCAGCCCTTTGGTCCAAACTGGACAATGCTGACCAAAAATGTCCATCCAAGCTAACTCCATTTCCCTGCACTTGGCCCATATCCTTCTAAACCTTTCCTATCTGTTTATTTATCTAAATGCTTTTCAAATGTCATTAATGTACCAGCCTCAACCACTTCCGCTGGCAGCTCATTCCATATGCGTACCACCTCCTGTATAAAAAAGACTTGCCCCTCAGGTTCCCTTTTATTCTTTCCCCTCTAACCTTAAACTGATGCCCTCTAGTCCTTCATTCCCCAACCCTGGGAAAAAAGACTGAGTGCATTCAACCTATCCACATCTCTCAATCTTATACACTTCTATAAGATCTATCCTAAGTCTCCTACGTTCTAAAGAAAAAAGTCCTAGCTTGTCCAACCTCTCCCTACAACTGAGACTGTTGAATCCTGGCAACATCCTTGTAAATTTCTTCTGCACGCTTTCCAGTTTAATAACATCCTTCCTGGAGTAGGGTGACCAAAACTGAACACAATACTCGAACTGCAGCCTCACCAATGTCCTGTACAATTGCAACACAATGTTCCAACTTCTATACTTAGTGTCCTGGCTGATCAAGGCCAGTATGCCAAAAGCCTTCTTCACTGCCCTGTCTATCTGTGACTTTGACTATTTTGCATCTGTTTGGATGATGTCACCATCCGAAACAGTGCTGCTGACATGGCTTGCTTCTTCCATGACCGTGGTTTCCCACTGTGTTTTACAGGGCCCTCAAGTGCATCCAACCTCTTACCTGTGCTTCTGCCCTTGTCCCTTCCCATCATTCTCAACAGCATGATCCGATTACCCTTGTCGTCACTTTTCATCCCACCAGCCTCCGCATTCAAAGAATCCTTCTCTTCAATTTCAGACAACTTCAGCAGAATGCCAAATACATCTTCCCCTTACTCCTCTGTCTGCAATTTGCAGGGATCCTTCCCTCTGGGACACTCTAGTCCATTCCACACCACCCACACCTCCTTTCTCCCCCTCCATCAGCCATGTAACTGCAGATGGTGTTACACCTGCCCCTTCACCTCCTCCCAGCTCACCATCCATGGGCCTAAACAGTTATTCCAGGTGAAGCAGCACCTGTACCTTCTCCAATCTTGTGTATTGTATTCACTCCACCCAATGTGGCCTACTCTACATTGGAGAAACCAAATGCAGACTGGGTGACTGTTTTGTGGAACACCCCTAGCTATGCTCAAGCAGCACCCTGACGTTCCTATCAACATCTTTTCTTCACTGGTACCCTACCACAAACCCCAGCACTGCTGCCAACCCCCAAACATTATAGCATAAATGCTCCCCTCCACACTTCAGCTCTGATGATGAGCAATTTAGACTCAAAACATTAATTTGCTCTCTTTCTCCATCAATACTGTCTGACCCGCTGTGATCTCCATCATTTGTTGTTTTCAGTACAGATTCCAGCATCTGCAGTAATTTGTTCCTAGTGCAGGACAATGTGATCCTGCCTCTGATACAAAGTAGTGGTGAATCTAATCAGTAAACATTTCCCTGGCTACCCAGGCCTTTGTATTGGAATAGTAGTGAGCTGTTAATGTCTGAGTTATTTTGAAGCACCTGGGATTTCTGCTTCTCTCACTTACAGTCAATTTAGATTTGTGTGTGCCAGCTACATTGACATGTGCAAGGACAGTTAAACGATTTTTGGCATATATGAAATCTATTGGTGCTTTCCCTTTAGCTGTTGTTAGCATTTCCTAGGGATTTATCACCAGAACAGACTAGTTTCTTTTGCATTTTATATTTGTTTAGGTGAAAGATAAATTCAGCAATAAAATTTTCAGCAAATTCATGGTCTGCAGATGCCTTATTACCACATATTTTTAAAAAAACTCGATACCATGCCACTTTTCGAATTTCTGCAACCAGCCTATTGTGTAATCACGTGCACTTCAAGTGTTTAGATCTTTGAGGTATATCTTGGCTTGTTTCCCAAAGTAAGGCAAAACACCTGTGACTGTTAAATGTTGCTAAACAGCTGATTTTAATGGACTTCAAATCACAGCCAGTGCAGGCACTTTGCTGAAATATTGAAAGTGAAAACAAATGACCTAATATTAATCCCGTAAGTTTTCCAGGACAACTTCAGTACCTGTAATGTAACACTGAGGTTTTGTGTATGTGGGTCACAGACCTCCTGTGCAAATTGAAATGTGGGTAAGTTTGAAAGAAAACTTCGGTTTTTAGGTCATTTCAGTTTTTGACCATGCAACTGAAGGATACCCAACCTGTACTATATGGGCAAGAGATTCGACTGTCATGCTAAACAAACCCACTGGAACACAAAGATTGTGTGAAAAGACATCTTGACTTTTAAAAAAAATTAAAATCACGGTGATAAAATCATACCAACAGCAAACTAAAATGATCTTTGAAAAAAACGACTGAGGCGCCAAACTGCAAATATATCCGTAAGTGATGTATTTTTGGAAGGCTTAAAAAAATCCACATTATAGGAGGGATATGATAACACAGGAGAGCTTGCAGAGAAGATTGAGAGGATGTTTAAAATTATGAGGGGACAGATTTAAGGTAAGGGGCAGAAGGTTCAGAGGAGATGTGAGGAAAATCTTTTTCACCGAGACAGTGGTGAGAACTTGGAACTCACTGCCTATATGGGTGGAAGCGGCAGAAACCCTCATAATATTTAAAAAGTGTTTAGATATGCACTTGCAATGCCAAGGCATATAAAGATATGGGGCAAGTGCTGGAAAATGAGATTAGAATAGATGATTGTTTTCTACTGGTGCTGTTCTGATGGACTGAAGAACCTTTATCTGTGCTACAGGTCTCTATGACTACAACTCTATGACTTGCAGTAATGAACAGCAAGAGGCTTATTTGCATCCATAAACACCTACACTATTACATCATTGCATCATTGATATGCAATTTGCCATTCTCCTACCTGCTGCACAGATATTAGTTGGTGAATTTCAGGACAGTAACCTGACTGGCTCACCACTTGCTCCTCTAGACCTGGATCAGTTGCCAGCATGGGCAGTGTCCACGTGCACCCTAATCCAACAAGAATCCTCAATCGCCACTGGCAATATTGTGTGTCAATTCCTTGCTCTGACATGTCCTGAGCAATTACAATGAACCGAGCAAGACAGCTATTGACAGCCAGCATCTGACCAGGTGCATGGCTGGGCTTTAAAGATGACATTGACACCAGAAATTCAAGAAGGTCCTGGCAGTAGCCAGTACTTCCACTTGCAGTGATTGGGGGATTACGATGAGCACCATACAATGGGGTATGGTGATTAGGTATTGTGGCAGGTTTGGGCAGATAGTGTTACAGTATGCTCACAGAGAGAAACCTTCTTTGAAACTTGCCAAATTATCACCTAGTTGATCTGTACTAAGTTCTACATCAGAAACAGCTAGTTGCAGTAAAATTGCTCCAGTTTAGGAATCACAATGCATCATTGATAATGGTGTGGAAAAGACAATTTGCCATTACAAACTGAGCCAACTAGTTGCAGTGAAATAGAGAATGGATGACAATGGTTTATGGTAATCATTACTTACAATTCTAGTATGACTATATAGTTGGATGGAGTTTCAAAGGTATCCAGAAGGTTAATGAGCTGAGGATGCTGGAGGTTCTGCATAATTCCAAGTTCATGTATAACCTGGTCTCGTTTCATCATTTTTTTGTTGATGTATTTCGCAGCCACTTCTCGTTTAGTTCCTTTTTGGTCACATCTTTTAACCACAGAGAACCTTCCTCTGAAACAAAGACAAATTATTGCCAATTAATTAATAATCTGTATTTCACTGGAAAACTTACACATAGAAAAGCATTGTATTCATTGTATTTTTAAGAAATAAAAATGTGTGGCAATATATTATAATTCATAGAGTTGTGAACTTAAATTTCAAACCAGCATTTGAATCTAAAATCAAATTGATATTTCAGTCTCAAGAGAACTCTGCATTGCTAGAGATGGTAATTTTTGAATAATAAGCCCAGTTGTTCTGTCTCTTTATTCAAGTAAAATTAAATATTTAATTAGGGACTGGTGTTGTGGGATTTGATGAGGATGATTTGAGGAGAGAATGTACAATGATCTTCGTGTTCACCGTGTACAAAAGTCTTGCTAGTTTTACAGGGCTCTAGTTTGATTACACATGGAGTACTATGTGCAGTCTTGATTTCCATATCTAAGGACACATAAGTTGCCCTGGAAGTAGTTCAGTGAAAGTTCACTCAGATGGTCCCTCGAAAGAGAGATGACAGGCTGAGTAAACTGAGCCTAGACTCTCTGGATTTAAAAGAGAATAAACATACTGGACTCTACAGGAGCCTGACAGGTTGTTTCAGAGGTCAATATAATTTTATATAAGGGCTTTCTGAAATTTCATCAATTTTTGGCTTTTGGCAGTATGTTTTGAGTCTCAACAATTCCATTAGATGATTGCAATGAGGCTGGTTTAATAAGTATTCCCATATTAAAAGATTCTCTGGACAAAAGGGACGATAATACAACTGAATTTCATATCAAGCTTGGAAGACACATACTGTGATTCCAAACAACAATTTTGAACTCTTATCAAACTCTAACATATAGCAACAAGGGGAAAAATGGCTAAGGTTGATTGAACAAATAGATTAAAAGGCATGACAGTAAATAAACACTGGGAAACAATTTAGAAACAACTCTAAAACGTTCAAAAAAATACATTCCATTAAAAAATAAGAGAATCCTAGTCAAAATAGATTCATTGATGGCTTATTTAAAGGAAGTTAAGCATAGTATTAGATTATAAGGTGATTTTGAAGTTGCAGAGGATAGTGGTAAGTCTGAGGATTGGGTGTTAGAAACCAGCAAAAGGTGACCAGAAGATTGAGAAAAAAGGAAAAAGAAAATCAGAATGAGAGTCAATGAGCCAGGAATACAAACCTAAACTGTAAGAGCTTTGAGGAATATATAAAAGAAATGAGTAGCTAAAATAAAAACTGATTCCTTGGAGGCACAGACAGGAAATCAGGAGATAATTGTCTGTTTTCATAATAAAGGCATAAACTACATATCATTACAGGATAACCATCAGTCTAAACAGTGAGGAAATTGTTTAAATTCATAAAATTAATATCAGTGGAAATACATAGCAGTGTAGAAACTCACAATACTAAGAGTCCAAAGGTCACCGGCAACAGATGGTCGACATTCTAGAATTCTAAAAGGTTTGGTGCAGAGATTGTGAATGCACTCAGTATGACTCAAATGCAACACCAGTAGCAAAATTCTCTAGATTTTAGAACAGTTCCAGTGGTTTGGAAGTTAGCAAATGTAACAGTTCAATATAGCAGGGAGTTCGAAATTAGAAAACTAAAGATCAGTTAGCCTGTCATTGGGAAAATAGTGGAAGCTGTTATTGTTTTAACAATGCACCTAGAAATCATAGTATAAAATCAATGTGATTTTAAGAAAGTAAAATTGTGTTAGAGACTTTTACAAATTTTTTCAGAATGTAATTAGTAGGGTAGATAAAGAAGGACCAGTAGATTAAGTATACAAATATTTGCTTTGTAATACAGAACGTAAATATTACTGAAAAGAGAGATATCATTACTGAAGCTGTTCACCTTGCATTCATCAGGACAAATACAAGAATACAGAATTTCTAACAATCCCGATAATTTATATTACAGAAAAAGAAGGGCGCTGTTTGGTGGCAAGTCAACACTTATTGGCCAAGGCACTGCAAATGAGAAAGCAACAGGGAACCATAAGTTGTAAGAAAAAGGAACAGGAGTAAGCTGTTCAGACCCTTACGCCTGCTCCACCATTCAAAAGGATCATGACTGATCCAACAATCCTCTCATCCACTTTCCTGTATTTTCCCCGTAATCTTGATTCCCCTGCTGATCAAGAATATATCTACTTCAGCGTGTTGTGGAGATTCTGAGCAGTCTACCACAGCAACTAGAGTAAACAGCTTGTGAGGCCTAAGGTTTTTTTTTAAATTGGAACAATAGAAGCAGTCTGAATGCGTCAAGCTCCCATAAAACCAGGACTTTTAGTTTTAGTTTTAGCAGTTGCTGTTGGGATCTTGAAGAAGTGGAAGCTATTTGTTTCCCTCTCTCAGTTACAGCCAAAAATTGGTTCTCTTCCTGCCACGGGAGTTCCATGCCAGACAATGTTTTCTGCATTTGCCTTTTGCCAAGAGTCTGTTTAAAGGGTGTTACTACATTGGAACATTTAATTAGTAATAGTTACTGTATTATTCTGTTAAGTTTTCCAATAGAGTTAAGTTATTCCAATTCCTTCTTTGTTTCATGGGACTTACACTATAGTGGATGAATGAAATGTGTACTAATTTAAAGAGGAGAAGGAGTACATAAAAGATGAAGATGGAACCCAGAGAGATAACAGCAGTTGGGCAGGCAAAGGGATAGATAATAGTGAGCCAGGGAGAAAGAAAAGCTGATGCTAGGGATGGGGATAAGGTAAGTAGGATGGTGCTAGGTGGATGCAGGTGGGAGGTGATTGTGATAGGTTGTGGGAAGGGTGGAGCGGATAGGTGGGAAGGAAGGAACAGATAGGCCAAGAGGGTGGTGCCGAGTTGGAGATTTAGATTTGGGATGAGGTGGGGAGATATGGAAACTGGTGAAGTCAATGTTGATGCCCTGTGGTTGTAGGGTGCCAAGGTGGATCCCACCTTCCTATCCTTGTTGCGGTTGGGGGTGTGGGGTTTCAGGGCGGAGGTGCAGGAAATGGACGAGATGCGATGGAGGGCATTGTTCATCACATGGGATGGTAAATTGCGGTCCTTGAAATAGCAGGCCACCTGGAATGTCCTGGAGTGGAATTGCTTCTCCTGGGAGCAGATGCGGTGGAGGTGGAGGACTTGGGAGTAAGGGATTGCGTTTGAAATAGATGCCTGTGTTGAGTCGGTCACCGGAAGCAGAGATGGAGAGGTCCAGGATGGGGAGGGAAGTGTCAGAGATGGACTATGTGAACTCAAGTTCAGGGTGGAAGGTGTTTGTGAAGTTGATGAACTGTTCAATCTCATGAGAAACACAAGGTGGCGCCAATACAGTCATCAATGTAGCAGAGGAAAAGATGGGGGATGGTGCCGTGTAGCTGCGGAAGAGGGACTGTTCCACGCATCCTATGAAGAGGCAGGCATAGCTGGGGCCCATACAGGTGCCCATGGCTACCCCTCATGTCTGTTTGAATTGGGAGGATTTGAAGGAGAAGTTGTTGAGGGTGAGGATCAGTTCCGCCAATCAAATGAGAGTATCGGTGGGGGGTGACTGGTTGAGTCAGCAGGAGAGGAAGAAATGGAGGACTATCAAGCTTTCATCATGGGAGATGGAGGTGTGTAAGGACTGGATGTCCATAGTGAAGATGAGGTTTAAGGGGCCGGGGAATTTAAAGTCAGGGAGGAGGTGGAGGGTGTGGGTGGTGTCCTGGATTTATATGGGGAGTTCAATCACCAAAAGGGACAGGACAGAGTTGAGATATGAGTTCGGTGGGGCAGAAGTAGGCGGAGACAATCAGTTGACTGAGGCAGTAAGAGGTAGAACAGAGTGATGCACGTTTGAGGAACTATGAGGTTGAAGGCGGAGGATGGGAGATCCCTTGATGTGATGAGGCTGTGGATGGTTTGGCAGATGATGGCTTGATGATGAGACAAGGGGACAGTAGGAGGAAATGTCAGCGAGTTGGTGGGTGGCTTCGGTGAGGTAAAGGTCGGTGCACCATACTATCACTGCATATCCCCCTTATCAGCTGGTTTGATAATGAGATTGTGGAAGGAGAGGAGGTAGTAGACGGGCTGTGCATTGCGAGATTGGAGTGGGTGAGAGGGGTGGTCAGGTTGAGGCGGTGCATGTCGCGACGGTATTTGGAGATAAAGAGGTCAAGGGAGGATAAGAGGCTAACACAGCGTGTCCAAGAGGATGGAGTATGTTGGAGGTGGGAGAAGAGGTCTTCAGGAAGTGTTCATGGGCAACAAGGTCAGTTAACTCTCGACAATTGTTTTGTTCGTTAACCATGAAGGTTCGTACATTCAGGCTCCAAGACTGACCTTCACTTAGGTTTTCAGGCCTTCCAGCCAGATTGGAGACAGAACGGATTATTTTTTGGGCACCTTTTCAAACCCATTTCCTGTTCGGGGTGATCAGAGTGGATCCTGAGGAGGGCTACTCAGTCTCGAAGAAAGCTGCCGAAATGCTCTCCTGTTCTTATTCCAAGAGCAAAATTACTGAGTCAAACACTGTTGCCTACATGCTGGTCCAAAATCAGGAACTTCCAGACCTCATAACTCTGTCACCATCATCTGACCGCCACAGGATTTGTGTTGTGGGATTAAATTACTCGAGTTGGTTATCTTTTTTGGGGCATCTTTCAATGTGGGAATGCTATTGCACATCAGCAGATACACGTCCATCACAGAAGGTAGATGCAATTCCAATGTCAAGGAAACCTAGACTGGAGATCACCTCAGTACTGCAGCCTCCATCCTCTGTTGCAGCCGTTGGTATCACACAAATATCTTCTGCTAGGATCCTTCAGCCACCAAGAACTTGTTTTGGCTTGCTCTTATCTTGCTCAGAAAGTGAGGTCTGCAGATGCTGGAGATCAGAGCTGAAAATGTGTTGCTGGAAAAGCGCAGCAGGTCAGGCAGCATCCAGGGAACAGGAGAATTGACGTTTCGGGCATAAGCCCTTCTTCAGGAATGAGGAAAGTTTGTCCAGCAGGCTAAGATAAAAGGTAGGGAGGAGGGACTTGGGGGAGGGGCGTCGGAAATGTGATAGGTGGAAAGAGGTCAACATTATCTCCCAGACCGTCCATAACCTCATCACCTCGGGGGATCTCCCATCCACCGCCTCCAACCTCATAGTCCCACAACCCCGCACCGCCCGCTTCTACCTCCTGCCCAAAATCCACAAACCTGACTGCCCCGGCCGACCCA
>NC_057714.1:18990367-19000415 GCF_004010195.1 Chiloscyllium plagiosum | reverse complement strand
ATGCTGCGCTTTTCCAGCAACACATTTTCAGCTCTTATCTTGCTCCTCCACTTCAACCTTTCTGTCATGGTGGCCCTGTCAGGAGCTGAGAACTCCCAATGAAATCACTTTTGGGATCAACAGAACACTCAAATCTCTCCATTGCAGCAAGATGGCAATTTGTGGAAATGGAAAAGGTAGTACAGATGAAATTAACGGGACTGAACATTGACAAATACCCAGGACCCAACGATCTATAGCAACACATTGAAAGAGGTGGCTCTGGAGATTGGTGATCATCTTTTAAAATTCCATTCATTCTGGTGGTTGCAAATGTGGCCACACTTGAAAACAAAAGTATCTGCTAATATCAAACCCAACTGGAATTAGAATATTTAGTGGTTGTTCTGACTTGGATCAGATACAACTGTATTTAACCTAAATATGGGGAATTACAATTAAATGAACTGGGTGGATAGATTATGGGGAAAGACAGTTGGCAAGCAATTGGAGCGATTTAAGGAGGTAATTCATGACTCTCAGCAAAAAAGTATAATCCCACTAAGGAGGAAAGATTCTAAGAGAGGGATACACTCTCTTAGAGGCTAACCAAGGAAGTTAAGGAGAGTAGTAAGTTGAAGGAAAAAGCACAAAAGGAGGCAAAGGTCAGTGACACCCCTGAAGACTGGGATAACTTTAGAATCCAGTGAAGGAGGACTGAAAAATAATAGAGAGAGAAAATAAACTATGAAAGCGGGCTAGCAAGAAATATAAAACTGAGAAGAGCTTCTTTAACTATATAAAAATGAAGAGAGGTCAAAGTGGACATAGGCCCTTTAGAAAGTGAATTTAGATATATATGGGAAACAAGGAAATGGCAAAGTTAAACAGAAATGAACAACTTCAACCTTTATGGTAGAGGACACCATGAACCTCCCATTAATGCTCTAGATTCCGGTGGGTGGGAGAAATTAAGTACCATCATCATCACTAGAAAAGTAACATTAGACAATCTAATGGGACAAAGGCAGATACGTCCCTTGGGTCAGATAGCTTGCATCTGAGGATCCTAAAATAAGTAGCTACAGAGATCGTGGATGCATTGGTTGTAATTTCCCAAAAATTCCTTGGAATCTGCAGAAGTATCAGAGGACTGGAAACCTGCCAATTTCTATTCAAAAAGGAAAAGTGGCAAAAAGCAGGTAAATAAAGGCCAATTAGCTTAATGTAAAAATGTTGGAAAAATATTGGAATCAATTATTAAGGTCGTAGTAGCAAACGTTTGGAAAATCATAATCTAATCAAGCAGAGTCAGCATGTCTTCAAGAAAGGGAAACACATAAAGAAAGTGCTGCAGGTAATCAGAAAGGCTAATGGAATGCTGACCCTTATTTCTTGGGGCTGGAATATAAGTGTAGGGACGTCTTGCTGCAAATGTAAAATATGCTGGTGAGATCATATCTGGAATACTGTTACTGTCAGCAGTTTAGCTCCACTTATTTAAGGCAAGATATTATTTCATTGAAGGCAGTTCAGTGAAGGTTCAGTAAGATGGAAGGATTAACTCTACACATTATAATTTAAAAGAACAAGAGGTGATCTCATTGAAACATATAGGATTCTTAAGGGGCTTGACAGGGTAAATACTGAGAGGATGCTTCCCCTCATGGGAGAGTCTACCTACAGAGGATATAGATTAGAGTGGTGCTGGAAAAGCACAGCAGTTCAGGCAGCATCCGAGGAGCTGGAAAATCGACGTTTTCGGGCAAAAGCCCTTCATCAGGAATACAGGCAGAGTGCCTGAAGGGTGGAGAGATAAATGAGAGGAAGGTGGGGGTGGGGAGAAAGTAGCATAGAGTACAATAGGTGAGTGGGGGTGGGGATGAAGGTGATAGGTCAGGGAGGAGGGTGGAGTGGCTAGGTGGAAAGGAAGATAGGCAGGTATCCTCTACGGATGATATAGTCTCAGAAAAAGGTGCCAGTCTAATACTGAGATGAGGAGAAATTTCTTCTTTCAGGGGTTTGAGTCTATTTGGAACTCCCTGCCAAAGAGAGCTGTGGGGGCAGAGTCTTTCTGTATATTTAAGGCTGAGATAGATGGATTCTTGATCAGTAGGGGAACTGAGGGCTATAAAGAAGGACAGAAAATGGACGTGGGGAGTATCAGACCTGCCATGATCCTATTGAATGGTGAAGCAGGCTCAAGGGGCCGAATGGCCTATTCCAGTTCCTATTTCTTATGGTCTTACTGGTCTTATATCCACAACTGCACATATGCACTATTCTGGAAATATACGTGACAATTTCAGACCCAATATGTCATGTGAAATTTACCCATAAAGATAAATTTCTTCATGCAACTAATGCACTGGGGCTTCTATGGGCGTTTGCAGGGGGATCTTCCCAGCACCCCTGCGTACTTTGAACCCTGATTATTATGTTATCCCTTGCGGGCAGTCTATAACATGGGGCATAGTCTCTTGTTGAGTGGTTGATTATTTTGCATCGATCTGAGGAGAAACTCGCACACTCAAGGAATTATGAATATTTTGAATTCTCTGCCCAAGAGAGTTTGGATGTTTCTTCTTTGAGGTACATTTAAAAGTGGAACAGAGACATATTCGGTCTCTCATGGATTCAGGCATACAGGGATTGGACTGACAACATATACTGCAGTGCAAGGTCACTCATTATTGTCTTGAGTATGGAGCATATCTGAAGTGTCACATGGTCTACTCTTGTTCCTGTTTTTTATGTTCGTAAGCAGGACCACTCACTTTGTACAGAAGAAAACAGAAATCAGAAGGTTTCTCAAAGAGTAAAATAAAATCAAATGGAATGATAAGATTTAAAATGTTACCTGCCAATTTCTGCTACTTCGGAAAAAATCGAATCAAAGTTGTCCTTCCAGATTACCCTAACTCCATCACTTCCAGGTCCTGAAAGATGAAGCAAAAAATATTATGCAATTAATCAAGTGGAAACCAAAGTAGGAATTTAATCTCTGCTTCTGAAACAGAAAACAGATTTAACCTCAAGAATTTGTTTTGGTGGTGATGGGAGTGGGGGTGGTGGAAAGAGAAGGTCATAGAGTCCTACAGCACAGAGACAGGCCCTTTGGCCCAAAAATGTTCCATGCCAACTAAAATGTGCATCCACGTTAATCCCATTTACCTACACCTGGCCCATAGCCGTCCAAGCCTTTCCTATCCAGGTATCTGTCCAAATGCCTTTTAAATGTTGTTAATGTACTTGTATCAACCACTTCCGCTGGCAGCTCATTCCATATGCGTACCACTTTCTGCGTAAAAAAAGTTGCTCCTCAGGTTCTCTTTTATTCTTTCCCCTCTAACCTTAGACCTCTAGTTCTTGATTCCCCAACCCTGGGAAAAAGACTGAGTGCATTCACCCTATCCATGCCTCTCATGATCTTACACACTTCTATAAGGTCTCCCCTCAGCTTACTACGCACTAAAGAAAACGTGCTAGCTCGTCCAACCTCTTCCTATAACTCAGACTGCTGAGTCCTGGCAACATCCTTATGAATTTCTGCTGCACTCTTTACAGTTTAATAACATCCTTCCGAGAGCAGGGTGACCAAAACTGAACACAATAGCAGCCTAACCAACATCCTGTACAACTGCAACATAGCAACTTCTATACTGAATGGCCTGACTGATGAAGGCTCGTGTACCAAAAGCCTTCTTCACTGCCCTGTCTACCTGTGACTCCACTTCCAGAGAACCGTGCACCTGAACTCCAAGATCCCTCTGTTCCACTGTACCCCTTAAGGCCTGACCATTCACCATGAAACTTCTACCTTGATTTCACTTTCCAAAATGCAAGATCTCTCACTTATCTATGTTAAACTCCATTTGCAATTTCTTGGCACACTTCCCCAGCTGATCAGGGTCCTACTGTAATTTCTGATAATCTTCCTCACTGTCCACGATACCGCTTACTTTAGTGTCATCTGCAAACTTACTAATCATGCCTAGTATATTCTCATCTAAATCATTGATATAGATAACAAACAGCAATGGGACAAGAACCAAACCCTGAGGCACTCCACTAATCACAGGCTTCCAATTTGACAAGCATCCTTCCTCAATTACCCTCTGCTTCCTACCATCAAGCCAATTGTGTATCCAATTTGCCAGATCCCTTTGCCTTACGATTTAACCTTCCAAAGCAGCCTACTATGTGGAATCTTATCCAAAGTCTTACTAAAGTCCATTTAAACAAAGGCATAATCTCCCATGCACAAAGCCATGCTGACTATGCCTAATCAAATCCTGTCTTTCCAAATGCAGGTATATCTTATAAATTTCTTCTGCACTCTTTACAGTTTAATAAAAACCTTCCTCAAGCAGGGTGACCAAAACTGATCACAATAGCAGCCTCACCAACATCCTGTACAACTGCAACATAGCTTCCCAACTTCTTTACTCAATGGCCTGACTGATGAAGACCAGTGTGCCAAAAGCCCTCTTCACTGCCCTGTCTACCCATGACTCCACTTCCAGAGAACTGTGCATCTGAACTCCAAAGTAACTTACCCACCACAGATATTAGACTTACTGGTCTATAGTTCCCTGGGTTTTCTTCGCAGCTCTTCTTGAATAAAGGCAGAACATTCTCTCCTCTCCAGTCTTCCGGGACCTCCCCCGTGGCAAACAATGTTGCAAAAATATCAGCCAGCGCCCCTGCAACTTCTTCTCTAGCCTCTTGCAGTGCTCTTGGATATACTTGGTCAGGACCAGGAGACTTATCTACCTTCATACATTCTAATACATCCAACACCTCCTCTACTGTGATTTGGACCGTCCCCAAGATATCACCACTGACTTCCCCAGGTTCCCAAGTCTTCAGTCTTTCTCCATGGTAAACACAGCGGAGAAATATTCATTGAGGATCTCACCCATCTCCTGCAGTTCTACGCATACATGTCCACTTTAGTCCTTGAAGCGTCCTATTCTCTCCATAGTTATTCTTCTTTCTTTAATATACTTAAAGAATCTCTTTGGATTCACCCTAATCTTCTCAGCCAAGGCTATCTCATGCTCCCTTTTCGCCCTCCTGATTTCCTTCTTCAATAAACTCCTGTATCCCCAGGAATTCCCTTGATCCCAGCTGTCTGTATCTAAGCCATACCTCCTCCTTTTTTCTGGTCAAAACCTCAATATCTCTCGTCATCTGGGGTTCCCTATTCCTGCCAACCTTGCCCTGCACCCTCACAGGTACATACAGATCCTGAACTCTAGCTTTTAAAGGCCGCCCACTTGCCGGAGGTCCCTTTACCTGCAAACAAACTACTCCAATCAATCTCTACAAGCTCCTGTCCAATTCCATCAAAATTTGCCTTGGCCCATTTTAGAACTTGAACCTGGTGTTCATATGTCCTGAGGATATAGAGCATCAAGAATACTTAGCTCCAGATTTCGAGCTTTAAGGCTTCTATCATCACGTGCACCTTGGGACAAAAAAAATTAAACTTCCACTCCACTACATGAGCTAATTTGCAATTCATGAAATTTTCTTTTCTGGATATTGTTACTGCTTGTTGATTGTGTTGATTATTACAATGCACTACAAAAGTTTGCACCGTTTGGCTTTTGTGATGCTACTGCTCAACATCATCTCGCATCTTCTTGAAAAGATCGATGTAATAGCAAGAACAAAACTGTCTGGATTTTGTGGTCAGCATCAAATGAATATCACTCACCAATCACTAAGCTGACTGTTGCAAGATTTTGAACATGCAACAGTCTGCTGCTGAATGTTGAGTCTGGCCTCTAAAAGGGATCTGTGGTGTCCACAAGCAAAGCAAGAAACAACAAAGATCTTCAAACAAACTAGCATTAAGAATCCTCACTTAAAGATGCAAGCCCTATTACTGACTAAGTGGGGTTTTGCTAGGCAAGGGGTTGGGGATTGGGAAGCAGACCCCAGATTTGGCTCCCGATCAGGCAGGCTCTCTGGAGAAGAACACAGTCAGGCATGTTTGTGAGAGTGCTAAAGATCTGCTTCCTGAAGACATTATCTTTGGATGGGTGGAGGTCTGATGGTAGGTAAGAAGATAAGTTGGCAGTGGTGGAGGGAAAGTACCTGTGCTTCTCCTGGACTGTAAGTACACTTGTCTTTACGTGAAGCCGTCCTTTAAGGGGAAGCAGATTAAAACTGAAACACATACACTCATTAATAATATTTAAATTGTCAATCCAAAACTGAAAATGGGTTGGCTGTCTGCCTCTCTTTCTTGTTTCCATTAAACTCAGAATCACATCAACTGGAAGGTCAGGTTTGGGGATTAAAGGATTAAAGTTTGGTATTTAAAAAAAAATTCCTGACCTCAACTTATCTGCTTTTCATTTAAAATTAAGACCATGAAACAAAATTAGATTTAAATCATATACAAGAGAAACAAAAGTTGAGAAAGAATAATGGGATTGAGAGAGATAAGAGGGATAGGAAAAGTAAAAGAAATGCAATTATTTAATGGTCTATTAACATTAACGAATGGTAATAAATCTTATTGGGAGTAAAAAAAGTGAATTAATTATAAATTAATAAATAATAATAACTGAATTAAGGCATAATAAAGATAGCAGGGCAGGTGATGTGGTGCAAAAGCAGGATGTGGGAACTCCTGCATATCAGTGTGACCTCAGGAGACAAGCTTGTGGCAAGTGTATACAGCTTGAGGAACTTTGGCTCAGAATTTATTAGTTGGACTGGGTAGTGAGACCCAGAAAGCTTGCAATTTTCCAAACAGTTGAGCTAATTTCAGTCTGCTTAGATGAGTGAATCCTGCAGAGTTAATAACCTAACTAATCATGAGGGTGGGGAAGCATAGTTTGAGGGGAGGGTGCAAGGGAGAGGAGACTGACACAACACAAAGAGTGACAGCTGGTGTCAGGTTCAGCCCAGCTGCTTACAGCTGGAGAAGTACTTGCCACAGGAGTAGGAGGATTGAGTTGCTGTGTTCTATGGAGGTATGCAGCAACTTAGGCAGGACAAGGAAAAAGCATCTACTTAGAGGAGCTAGGCAACAAATTAAATATCAGAGCCTCACAGGTAATAATATCTAAATTATTACCCGAGTCACAAGAATATTTTTTGTCAGTATTCACACTGGAAAAAGACAATGTTGTTGAGGAGCATACTGAGATACAAGCTACTAAACTAGGTGGAATTGACATTCGCAAGGATAAGGTGTTAGCAATTCTGGAAAGTGTGAAAATAGGTAAGTCCCCTGGGCCAGGTGGGATTTATCCTAGGATTCTCTGGGAAGCCAGGGAGGAGATTGCAGAGTCTTTGGCTTTGATCTTTATGTCATCATTGTCTACAGGAATAGTGCCAGAAAATTTGAGGATAGCAAATGTTGTCCCCTTGTTCAAGAAGGGGAGTAGAGATAACCCTGGTACTTATAGACCAGTGAGCCTTACTTTGGTAAAGTGTTGGAAAAGATTATAAGAGATAGGATTTATAATCATCTACTGAGGAATAAGTTGATCAGGGATAGTCAACATGGTTTGTGAAGGGTAGGTTGTGCCTCACAAACTTTATTGAGTTCTTTGAGATGGTGACCAACAGGTGGATGAGGGTGAAGCAGTTGATGAGGTGTACATGGATTTCAGTAAGGCATTTGATAAGGTTCCCCCATGGTAGGCCATTGCACAAAATACAGAGGCATAGGATTCAGGGTGATTTAGCAGCTTGGATCAGAAATTGGCTACTTGAAAGAAGACAGAGGGTGGTGGTTGATGGGAAATGTTCATCCTGGAGTTCAGTTACTAGTGGTGTACTGCAAGGTCTGTTTTGTGGCCATTGTTGTTTGTCATTATTATAAATGACCTTGATGGGGGTGAAAAAGGATGGGTTACTAAATTTGCAGATGACACTCAAGTTAGTGGAGTTGTAGATCATGCTGAAGGATATTGCAGGTTATCTACTGAGGAATAAGTTGATCAGGGATAGTCAACATGGTTTGTGAAGGGTAGGTTGTGCCTCACAAACTTTATTGAGTTCTTTGAGATGGTGACCAACAGGTGGATGAGGGTGAAGCAGTTGATGAGGTGTACATGGATTTCAGTAAGGCATTTGATAAGGTTCCCCCATGGTAGGCCATTGCACAAAATACAGAGGCATAGGATTCAGGGTGATTTAGCAGTTTGGATCAGAAATTGGCTACTTGAAAGAACTTGGTGGTTGATGGGAAATGTTCATCCTGGAGTTCAGTTACTAGTGGTATACTGCAAGGATCTGTTTTGTGGCCATTGTTGTTTGTCATTATTATAAATGACCTTGATGGAGGTGAAGAAGGATGGGTTACTAAATTTGCAGATGACACTCAAGTTAGTGGAGTTGTAGATCATGCTGAAGGATATTGCAGGTTACGAAGACATAGATAAGCTGCAAAACTTATCAGTAGTTATCACTGCTGCCTCACAGCGCCAGAGACCCGGGTTCAATTCCCGCCTCAGGCGACTGACTGTGTGGAGTTTGCATGTTCTCCCCGTGTCTGCGTTGGTTTCCTCCGGGTGCTCCGGTTTCCTCCCACAGTCCAAAGATGTGCAGGTCAGGTGAATTGGCCATGCTAAATTGCCCATAGTGTTAGGTAAGGGGTACATGTAGGGGTATGGGTGGGTTGCGCTTCGGCAGGGCGGTGTGGACTTGTTGGGCCGAAGGGCCTGTTTCCACACTGTAAGTAATCTAATCTAAAATCGAAACGTAATCTAATTTAATCTAAAAACTGAGCAGAGAGGTGGCAAATGGAGTTTAATGCAGAAAAAAGTGAGGTGATTCACTTTGGAAGGTGCAACAGGAATGCAGAGTACTGGGCTAATGGTAAGATTCTTGGTAGTGTACATGAGCAGAGAGATCTTAGTGCCCATATACATAAATTCCTGAAAGTTGCCACCCAGGTTGATAGGGTTGTTAAGGTGGCATATGGTGTGCTAGCTTTTATTGGTAGAGGGATTGAGTTTCGGAACCATGAGGTCATGCCGCAGCTGTACAAAACTCTGGTGCAGCCACATTTTGGAGTATTGTGTACAGCTCTGGTCACCGCATTATAGGAGGGATGTGGAAGCTTTGGAGAGGATTCAGAGGAGATTTACTAGGATGTTGCCTAGTATGGAGGGAAGGTCTTACGAGGTAAGGCTGAGGGACTTGAGGCTGTTTTCTTTAGAGAGAAGATGGTTAAGAGGTGACTTAATTGAGACATACAAGATAATCAGAGGGTTACGTAGGGTGGACAGTGAGAGATGTTTTCCTCGGATGGTGGTGGCTAGCATGAGAGGGCATAGCTTTAAATTGAAGGGTGATAGATATAAGAGAGATGTCAGAGGTAGTTTCTTTACTCAGAGAATAGTAGGGGCATGGAACGTACTGCCTGCAACAGTAGTAGACTCGCCAACTTTAAGGGCATTTAAATGGTCATTGGATAGACTTATGAATGAAAATGAAATAGTGTAGGATAGATTCACTTCAGATTGGTTCCGCAGGTCGGCACAACATCAAGGGCCGAAGGGCCTGTACTGCACTGTAATGTTCAATGTTCTATCTATGTACTAAAATTGGCATAGGGAAAATTAGAGAAATGTCTAAAATACTAAAGATCAGTGGGTTCTTGGGGTACTTGTCAACAATCTCTGAAGGTATCAAGGCAAGTAAATAAGGTAATTAAGAAGACATAAGGCATACTTGCCATTCCTAGTTGAGGCATAGATTATAAGAGCAGTGAGGTTATGTTGGACCCACATGGAACTTTCGGTTAGACCCCAGCTTGAGTAGTGTGTGCAATTCTGGTCACCACAGAGTCTCCAGATTGTGAATAGCTCCTGTTCTTGAATATGCTTCTATGTCAACTGTTTGTGTACACAATTTGGAACACAGTACAATCTAAAATAGCTATTTGTAAGCATGAGAAAACATTTGCATGTTGCATCTTTAAAATTAATCTTAATGTGGGATCTTGGTCATATGTTTGAGCGTTTGTAAATTGGATGTTCATAAATCAAGAACTGCCTGATGCAATTACACTGGGGGAGGAAGGGGGAGAGGG